>NC_079166.1:54944098-54968371 GCF_947568905.1 Ostrea edulis | reverse complement strand
CCCCATAGCTAAGAACTTTGTTACTAGCTTGAACATACGGAGGTATGGAAGTATATATAATTGCTGTAGTAAATTTTTTGACATGTACTACTACTTACATAATAGTATTGTACTAGTATATATATGTAAAACTTTTACGGTACCAATTTTGATGCACCAGATGCGCATTTCGACATATAATGTCTATTCAGTGATGCTCAACCGAAATGTTTAAAATCCGAAATAACAAATGAAGTTTTAGAGCTATTATAGGGATAAACAGTGTGCCAAAAAAATGGAGTCAAATTCATCTAAGGATAAGAGCTATGCGTGAGGGAGATCATCCCTAATTTTGAAATGAATTTCTAATTTTATAACAGCAATTAAATATACATCCGTATGTGAAAAATTGCCTCAGTGTCCTGTAATCAATAGGTAAAATATTAAATAAAATATGACAACACGTTGTAAAACGTAAGCGCTTTCATTTTTAAAAAATCTTCAAACGTTTTACATAATTATATTATGACTATAGTCATAACAAGATAATCATGTAAAAGGTCTGAAGATTTTTTTTAAAAAATCGAAGCGTTTACGTTTTACAACGTGTTGTCATATTTTATTCAATATTTTATACACACACACACACACACACACACACACACACACACACACACACACACACACACACACATATATATATATATATATATATATATATATGTGTGTGTGTGTGTGTAAGACTGTAAAGTGCGATGGTCGCTCCAAAGTGCGATGGTCACGCCAAAGTGCGATGGTCTGCGCCAAAGTGCGATGCTTTGTTAACGTTACGGACGCCAAAGTGCGATGGCCACGCCAAAGTCCGATGGTGCGGAGTTTAGTAACGTTTGTGACGTCACTTCATTGTGATGTCATTCTTAACGTGTTTCAAAATGAACCCGAAGAAATGCAACTCGGACGACAGCAACTGCAAGGTATACGAGGTTGAGGATAGTGAGGACGGCAAATTACTTTGTTGTCGAACTATCTTCTTCGCCCAAACATTCTTTAAGTCATGATCATTTATTACTTGTGACGTACACGTAGATCTAAAAAAAAATATCCTGGGAATATGCTATAGCCTAATGCAAAACATTCTGTACGATTTCGCGTTGGAATGTTTTGTGTTTTATAACACAACTCAATGGTAATGAAATAAGTTGAACTTCTTATTTTTTATGCATGGATTTTGCTTGATATTTTAGTGAAACAACACACGGTTGGTACAGTATGTTCCACAACACTGTGTCGTTTACAAACCAATGGATTTCGGCGTGTCACACCATCGCACTTTGGCGTGTCAGACCATCGCACTTTGGCGCATGAGTGTTGACCATCGTACTTTGGCGTGTCACACCACCGGGGTTTGGCGTAGACCATCGAGGTTTGGCGTGACCATCGCACTTTGGAGTCCCATCGCACTTTAGAGTCTTACACACACACACACACACACACACACACACACACACACACACACACACATATATATATATATATATATATATATTATATATATATATATATGTGTGTGTGTGTGTATAAGAACTCGTACTTAATTTTGACTTGATCCAGCGTAGGACGAGTCAGTTCAGATCTGTCTTGATATTCGATGGGAACAGACTTTTCTATTGTGATATATTACACTCAATAATTTTGATATGTAGATGTTTTGTTTGTTATCAGCTTTTGTAGTTTAGTTGAAGTTTTAGTTTCCTTTTCTGTTTAGTTTTCTTTTCTATGTAAATATTCTTTCGTCCAGAGGAAGGGACAGGTTGTCCTGAAAATTTGACAATTCACTGTTGTTCCGTCCCGGTTTCCATACCTAACATATTTTGGAACTTTTCTGTTTCCGGTTTAGATGTAAACCGCATGGTTTGCGGCTTGCTACGGTTTTCCTATTTTGTTTATATATCTGCGGCTGACCACAGTCTTTTTACCATCATGTCAACAATAAAGGATGGAAACTTTACTTTATGTTGATTGGTTAACTTGGCTGTAATCTGAGGCAGCACAGTAAAAAGACTCACTCCAGCCACGGCAACTGCACCGTCACGTCACATTTAGACACTACAACCTCTTACATCACCATGACAAGTCTATGGAAACAAAAGCGGAACATGAACCAGAAATTGAAAGTCATTCAATCGCCGAAGAACCCAGATTCAGACAGTTGACTGAGAAAGCTACATCTATTTATGAGGACAAAGTCAAACATTTCATAGTTGAACTCTCAATTTTGTGGGACCATATAGACTATGTGATCCAGCTTGTTGATAGAAACAAGAATTATCTCGATACTCTTTTAGAAGTAGAAAGGAAGTTAGTCCTTAACGTTGACAACTTTGACAAATTGTCACAGGAATTCCGTAAATTTGTAACTAGAACCAGAACTCTAGACAGCCTTAGTGAGTTACATAGTCATGATTTTATGAAGAAATGATACAGCTTACTTATAGAAAACGCTACACGAATATTAAGGACACACATAGAAAAGCAGAGCAAAAAAGATGCAAAGTCAGAAAATTCCTACCGCTCAAGGACTACTTCAACCAGGACTAGCCAATCATCTATCATTGCGAGAAAGTCTGCGAAAACCGAAGCAGCAAAAGTCAGTCTACAGTTCGCTAAGGAGGCAGCAGGCCTTTATTGAGCAACAATACGCATTAGAAACAGCCTTGGCTAAGGCACGTGCTGAGCGACAGAAAATCGAGACACAACCTACTCTTGAATTATTGAAAAAGGAACAAGAAGCAGCAGAGGCAGAATCAGAAGTCAACGTACTGAGGTCATTTGATAGAGATGAATAGAACTCGTAGAGATCACTACCTTCCCTACCCGAAAGCGATCCTCGAACAAAGACAAAGGATTATATAGAAAACCTTTCTGTTGTTCCTCCTCAAGAGCCTAGTCGACAAAATGTACACAGCACATGTGACCAACAGACCTTTGATATGAACAATATGGTCAGTGATCCAACAATGTTGAATGACTTTTATCAGGAAAACAATTAAAGATAATCACCTTCAGTATCTCCAGCTGGGACTCATCCTAACGCCAGAACGCGAAAACCTATAGTCAACGTCCATTCGTCCCTAAATCCGAATGCTCCATCTTACAACCCAGCCAACACTCAGCGCCTCTCATCTGATTTCACAAAGTTTCTCCTTAAGAAGGATCTTCTTCTGACTCGTCTGACAAATTTTGACGACAAACCTGAGACTTACGCATCTTGGAAAAATAGCTTCAAGAACATAATGGATGAGCTAGGTGTCACACCAGTAGAGAGGTTGACCTACTTGTGAAATGGCTTGGAAAGGACTCATAGAAGTACGCTCAATCCTTGAAAACTTCTACATCAAGTGATTCTATAAGAGGACTTCGCCGCATCTGGGACAGACTCGATGGACGGTATGAAGCACCTGAAATGGTTGAGGCAGCCTTAAAGCACAAAATCAACAGTTTTGCTAAAATCAATCCGAAGAACTTTAAGACTTTGTATGACTTATCAGACATATTGAGTGAAATCGAAACAGTGAAAGAGGACACTAAGTACAGCTTTCTTCTTGGATATTACGATTCCTCATCGGGTGTGACTCCTATTGTCCGAAAACTTCCCGTGAATCTTCAGGAAAAATGGACCAATGTGGCCGTCAAGTATTCGAGGAACATAGAGTACCATACCCACCATTTTCCATATTCGTTGACTTCATCAGGAAGCTTAGCAGGACAAAGAACAACCCTAGTTTTATCTACGATTCTCAACCTAGTGAAAATGTCCGCAAGGATTTTCCTGCTAACAAACATAATGAGAAAACCGGAGTTTCAGCATTGAAAACAGAGTTTATTGGGATGTCTCTGGAGCAGCCATCATCAGATCCCACTATGAAATGTCCCCTACATCACTCAAATCATGCTCTCAACAAGTGCAAAGCTTTTTGTATCAAGTCTCTTGAGGCAAGGAAAAAATTCTTGAAGGAAAATGGAATTTATTTTCGCTGTTGCGCATCCACATTACATACTATACGTGGGTGGAAAGTGCATATTGAATGTGAGGAATATGGAAATGACAGGCATCCGACAGCTCTTCATGTAGATTTCAGATCATCAGACAGGACATCACGCTCTACCCAGTCTTCAGGGAGAGATTCCCATTTGAAAAACTCTAGTCCTTCGACTCAATCATCTTCGCATGGTGGGGAGGAAAGTATAAAGGTAAAAACCTCTAAACCAGCTGCAAAAACACTATGCACACATATCCATAAAGGAACCTTTAATGGAAAATCATGTTCAAAGACACTACTAGCCCGTGTTTACAGGAAGGAAAACCCAGAGGACCAACTGACATTGTACGCTATCATTGATGATCAAAGCAACAAATCAGTAGTCAGTTCAGGTTCTTCCAGCACTTTTTCGATGTTGATGGGTACACAGCCTACACCTTATCTTCCTGCATGGGTTGTATTGATACTTATGGGAGGAGAGCAACTGGATTTGTGATAGAATCATTTGATGGAAGTTGCACACTTGATCTTCCTGCATGAATTGAATGTGACCAAGTACCTGATTCCAAAGATGAGATAGCAACACCTGATGTTGCCAATCACTATCCACATCTGACTGAAATTGCTCATCATTTCCTTCCAATTGATGATAGAACCCAAGTGTCCTTACTATAGGAAGAGACGTACCTGAAGCACATCACGTGCTAGCTCAGATCACATGACAAAAAGGAACTCCCTTTGCACAGAAACTCGCATTAGGCTGGACTCTAATTGGAGAAACATGTTTTGGTAAATTCCACAGGCCAGACATTGATACATACAAGACCTCGATACTAGGAAGTGGCCGAGCTACAATGTTAAAACCTTATGACAGTGATTTCAAAGTTAAAGAGAATTACGCACAATTCATCATCACTTCGGACATTCCTCAAGACTTTGACAATCTCGGTTGCACTGTATTCAGAAAATCCCCTGATGATGAAAAACCAAGACTGTCTAGTGAAGACAGATAGTTCTTAAGATTGATGAACAAGGAGTTCACAAAGGATTTAGAAGGGTTTTGGACCGCACCCTTACCTTTCCGTTCTAACAGACTAAAACTCCCAGGTAACAAACTACAGGCTCTGAAGAGGGTTAAAAGTTTGCATATTAGCATGCAGAAGGATACGTTAAAGAAGGAACACATGTTCACCTTCATGCAAGGTATTCTAGAGAACGGACACGCAGAGGTTGCTTCGCCTATCCAAGGAGATAAAGAACTATGGTATATCCCACTATTTGGGGTCTACGATCCCAAGAAACCAAACGAGATAAGAGGAGTTTTCGACTCATCAGCTAAAGACCGTGGCATATCTCTTAACGATGTCTTACTCTCTGGTCCGGATTTGCTCAACAGCCTACTCGGTGTGTTGATGCGCTTCAGACGTGAACCCACAGCTGTTATGACTGATGTACGGCAGATGTTCTATTGTTTCCGAGTGAAGGCTGAGCACAAAGACTACTTACGTTTCCTTTGGTATAATGGGAATGATCCAAATGGAGAACTAATCCATTACATGATGCGTGTTCATGTTTTCGGGAACAGCCCTTCTCCAGCTGTGGTCTCTTATGGACTAAAGAAGATAGCATATCTCAGTGGACCGACCTTTGGAGAAGACGTCGCAAACTTCTTACAGCGAGACTTCTACGTAGATGATGGTTTGACGTCACTACCCTCTGAGGCTCAAGCTATTGCTCTCCTTATGAGGACACGCTCAGCTCTACACAAAGAAGGGAGGCTGCACCTCCACAAGATCGCTTCCAATTCCCGCGCAGTGATGGAGGCCTTTGGTGCAGAAGACTTGGCCAAAGAACTCAAGGAAGTGGATATTGGTGAGGGGACCCTCCCAGTTCAAAGAAGTTTAGGAATTAGCTGGAACCTAGACACAGACTCATTCTACCATCATCTGAAGTGAAACCTGCAACAAGGCAAGGAGTACTTTCCACCGTTAATAGCATCTTCGACCCTCTTGGATTTGTAGCACCAATTACTGTGGAGGGCAAGTTGTTCCTTAGATCACTCATAAGTAGCTCCATTGACTGGGACGCACCACTGACAGATGAACAAGTCAGCTGGTGAAATGAATGGAGGCAATCATTGAGCTTGCTTTCTGAGCTGAAAATTCCTCGGGTATATACAAGCATGTCCTTTGGCAGGTGTGATTCAATAGAGGTTCACGTGTATTGTGACACATCTGAGAATGCTATTGCAGCTGTAGGATACCTATTAGCTGAAAGAAAGGAACAGAAAGAGCTCGGATTTATACTTGGAAAAGCTAAAGTCGCTTCCTCTCACGGTCACACAATACCCCACCTCGAACTATGTACAGCCGTCCTATCAACCGAAATTGCGCAATACATTTCTGAACAGTTGGACATTGACTTGAGCAAGTTTACGTTTTATTCAGACAGTAAGGTAGTTTTCGACTACATAATCAACCAATCAAGGAGGTTCTACACGTATGTGAGCAACCGAGTAGCACGTATACGACAAATCACCTCACCTGACCAGTGGAAGTATGGATCCACTAACATCAACCCTGAAGATGTGGCCACACGTGCAATTCATGTGTCAGACTTAAAGGATAGCATGTGGCTAACATTTCAACCTGTGATGATTCATCAGAGGACCTTTATGAGTTACAGAATCCCGACTTAGACAAGGAGGTTAGACCACACGTTGCATGTCTGAAGACCAGCCATGCATCAACAAACGTATCACTTGGCTCATACAGATTTTCAGAGTTCCTGGATTGGAAAAAACTTGTCGAGTGCATTGCAAGATTGAGGCATGTGGCACAGAGTTTCAATGGACAAGGACCTTGCACAGGATGGCATTCCTGTAAGCTCACAAAATCAGTCACATTTTAGAAAGAAGCAGAGAAAGTAATCATCAAAGTTGTTCAGAGAGAATCTTATCAAGGAGAGATCTACAGTCTACAAGGGAGAAACACTGTTCCCCCGAACAGCTCCTTAAGAAAGTTAGACCCGTATATGGATTTAGACGGAATGCTAAGGGTTGGCGGAAGGCTAAACAGAGGAGAACTACATCAAGATGACGAAAATCCTATTATTATCCCTTCTCAACATCATGTGACCAAACTTATTGTGGAATTCTATCACAGGAAGTCAAGGTACCAGGGCAGACACATTACTGGTGGCACAGTGCGTTCTGCAGGATTCTGGATTGTTGTTGGCAAGCGACATATCTAATCAATTCTGTACAATTGTGTTACATGTCGAAAGCTACGCAGCAATGTGGAACATCAAAAAATGTCTGACCTACCCATAGACCGCACTCAGCCATGTCCACCATTCACATATGTGGGTCTGGACGCCTTTGGACCCTTGAACATAATCACAAGACGAACTCGTGGGGGAGTTACAAATTCCAAGAGATGGGCCGTACTGTTTACCTGTTTGACCACTAGAGGTGTACACATAGAGGTTGTTGAGCAGATGAGTGCCTCCTCATTCATCAATGCTTATAGAAGGTTTGTTGCACTTCGAGGTCCTGTGAAGCAGATAAGGTCAGACGGGGGCACAAACTTTGTCGGTTCGACCAACGACCTCAACATCCACACCATCAACATCGAAGGGGGACCAGTGAAATCTGTCCTGTATGAAAATGGTACGACCTGGATCTTCAACCCTCCTCACCCCTCACACATGAGTGGGGTGTGGGAGCGGTTAATAGGTGTCGCCCGACGTGTCCTTGATTCTATGTTGCTGGAAAATTATATGGTTAAGGGACATTCAACTCATGAAATACTGGTGGCATTTCTAGCTGAAGTTTCAGCAATCATGAACTCTCGCCCCTTTACAACATTGTCGACAGACCCTGACGATCCTCACCCACTTAGTCCGTCGCTCTTGATCACACAGAAACCCGATGTTTTAGTCTCGTCACCGGATACTGTTTTTGACTAGAAAGACGTGTACCGGTCCCATTGGAAAAGAGTACGACACATGGCGGACATCTTCTGGAGCATGTGGAAAACACAGTATCTTCAGTCCCTTCAAGAACGCAGGAAGTGGCAGAAAGACCAGAGGAATATTTCGGTTGGTGACGTTGTGTTGATGGTTGACAAACAGGTACCACACATTCAGTGGCCTATGGGCAAAGTTGTGAGAACATTTCCAAGTGTGGACGGCAAAGTGCGCCAAGCAGATATTCGCATATCGCGGGATGGCAAGATATCTTCATTTATTCGTCCAGTTTCGGAGTTGGTGTTGTTAATCGAGAATAGTGAAGTGTGATATCTGATGATATCAGGTGGGGAGTGTTCCGTCCCGGCTTCCATACCTAGTATGTTTTGGAACTTTTCTGTTTCCGGTTTAGATGTAAACCTCATGGTTTGCGGCTTGCTACGTTTTTCCTATTTTGTGTATACATCTGCGGCTGACCACAGTCTTTTTACCATTATTACCATTATGTCAACAATAAAGGATGGAAACTTTACTTTATGTTGATTGGTTAACTTGGCTGTAATCTGAGGCAGTACAACTGTTGTTCGTGTCGTTGGTCATTATTAGTGCTTTATATCTATATATATATATATATATATATATATATATATTAAAAAAACATTAAAACACTTTTCGAAACATTTCAGCCGTTTCACCAGCCTTCATCAGTCGTGTTTATTAAAATGCATAGCAACTAACGTTGAACAACGTATTTTGACGTCACAATGTACATACATCTGAAAGGCAACGTCATGATTTAAAAGGTTATTACAGTAGCTCTCGCAATTTTTCAGATGTTTTTGGGCGCAATTTTGATACATGACGTTGCCTTTCTCAAAAATATTTCTCATTTCCCCATGATCAATGTCATAACTCCTATAAGCAATACAGAATAAAGAGTTGGGCAAACACGTACCCCTGAATATACTAGAGGTGGGATCAGGTGCCTAGGAGGAGTAAGCATCCCCTGTTGACCGGTCACACCCGCCATGAGTCCTATATTTTGAATCCCATATGTACTTTCTAGCATAACCACATATTGGTCGACCGCTCCTGAACACACAGGATTAGAATGAGTTTATAGACATTTTCATACATTGACTTGACTGAGTGATTGATTCGGCTTGATAATGTAAATCAACATGAATGAATAGAAACAATCCTGAATAACTGAATACCTTGTAGTACTTGTGTATATTCTTATCTAAATGTTAATTAATTTTGAAAATATATCATTCTAGATCTGTTGGACAGGCGATACACCAGACACTATCGAATTTGAAGACTTATACAGATCCACGATGGTTATGCTGTCTTCCTTTGTGCAGAATATTTTCGAAACAAATCAAAAGTTTCTCAGATCTACCAAAGGACGTTAATCACAACGCTAAAACACCAACTTGGTGGGGATTAAATGACGGTTTCCTTAATGATCTGGTGCAGAGAATGAAAGAAAGATTCAAATGGACTATGTTCGTATTCATTTTTAGTTTATATGAGCAACACGTATGAGCTCAAGTGAGCTTTTCTGATCACCTGTAGGCTGTTTTCCGTCTGTAAACTTAACAAAATTTGACTTCTTTCAAATAAAGTTGGCACAAAGAATATTTGGGTAAAGGGGATTCAAAGTTGTTCAAATGAAAGGCTACATCCTTTTGTAGGGGGATATGATATACTGACTTGCAAAAGAAACGCAACCTCCAATTTTCGGTGATATTTTTATTTTCATTGAAATATATCGATTAATTTGATTTATTTTTTTTTTTTTTTTACAACTAATGCATGTGCATGTAGAAGATACACACCTACGTGTATCCCATTGAATAACATAGTAAAACAACCGTTATACACGATCACTTTGGTTGAAGAGGTGATACATGTATGCACTAAATCTTCCTATTTCAATAACGAATATTCCCCTCTTAGCATTTGTTGCTGCTCGCATTCTGCGAGTTCGTTACATGGTTTATTTATGCCACAGGGATGTTCTGCTACTCTTCCCGACGTGACTGACGCTAAGCGAGTATAGAATCACTGGAGAATTTCTGAGAGTTCAAATGCGTGAATCTAACATGTCTCACGCGCTCCTTTGGCAAGAAATCGGGACAGTATGATAAGGTAACATGTCTATATTGTTTTGGCACAGATCAAGGTACGTTGCGCCACATGTCACTGGGCACTGCCTTGTTGAAAAAGGAAGTTGTGCTGGCGAACAAACGGCACGATGGTAGGTGAAAAACGGTGTCAATGTGCCGTTGAGCTGTCAAATTGCCTACATTGACGACCAAGCAGGTTTTTGCGACCACTACAGGTCACACCCAACACCATAACGCTACCAACACCAAACCTGTTTTATTCCACAATGCAATCGGTATAATGTTCACCTTGATATAAAAAAACACGTCGACTCCTATATCAATGGTACATGTAAGGCGTGAATTTTGAATCATCAGAAAAGAGGACATGCATTGGTATGCTAAGACAGGCCATTCCCCCATTATACGCATGTACATTGCACAATTTCAAAATATTTTTGAACAAAGGGAAACCTTATAAAACTATTTTGAATGTTTCAAATGAAATGAAATGGAAATGAACATGAGAGCATCTTGTGTCACACAGGGTGACACATATGCGCTTGCCTTCGGTATGACCTTAGCAAATGGTTGTTAGAAGTAGATCACGAATATATCTTGATAAAAAATGAAACACTATATCACTACCCCAGGGATTAGACATTAATCCAATTTTCAATATTTCCTGTAAAACTCAATAAGTTTATCGAAAGTGCTTTCAGTAAAAAATACATGTAATTATCATACATCTTAACACGAACCCGTCTCAGTTTTTCACAATTTACACTGATATTTTCTGTAAAAGTTCTGTAAAGGTTTTCTTGACAGGCAATTCTACCAGTAATTTCCATCTACGTTAGTACTTTATCTTTCTACTGGTGTATAAAAACAATTTCAAGTGTAATACTTTTGTAGTTTTATTTCTAAATCAAGGGAAAGTTAAAGCTGTATGATCTGATGTTGATGTAATATTTTTGTACATTATTACTTTCAAGCATATCAATTATGTCCCCCAAACAAAGCCTGGGAACATATTGTTTTTACTCTATTTCTTCTTCTTCTTATTATTATTATCTAGGTCTTCCGTTTTCCAACGGAAGACCTTTTTGTTATTGTAAGGTTTTTTCTCAATTAATATTTTTTTTTTCCTTACAAATTTTGTGTGCACGATTTTTTGAATATGCGTCGACCGATTTGTGTGAAATTTTCAGGGATGTTAGATAAACACTTTTCCCCGATTTTGATTACGTCACTTATTACGTAAGATATGGACGTTTTTTCGAGTTTCAGAGGGTCACTTTGTCCATAAGTGTTCTCGAATGCTATGAAATATATCAACTTCAATCTTTTAGCGATTGCAGAGGAGACTTGGTAGATGTGATGGGGGTATTGCGATTTGTCTGTTGCAAAAGGCACCGAAGCTCGCTTGGACTTGAAAACTTGCAACAATTGTTTGGTGCAATTTTTGATACATTTTCGTTAATATCGTTTTATAAAAAAAATAATTTGTGAAGACATATATAACAAAGGTTTTATGGGCCAGCCCCTGTAAGAGAGGACCGAGAGGGGTCAAAAGTATTTTCTAAATATCTCAAAAACAAAAAAGAATTTGGTAAGCACTATTGAAGCAAATTTGTTTGTTTTGATGTATTGCAATTGCTGATATCAGCGAAATAAACATCGATTACGTAATAAGGGATTTTAAGGGGAATAATGTACGAAACTTTGATGCCTTCTATCTCTTAAATGAAAATTATTTTGTTAAGCATTATATGATATGAATTGGTCAAAATGTGACTCTAAACAATATGCCATCCTTAAATTTGTCTTAAGCTCCCTTTTAAGGAAATTACGGCATGACCTCTAAAACTGAATATCCTATATATCTTAAAAAACGAAAACAGTTTGTTAAATGTTGTAGAACAAAAGTTGTAGATAATGACGAGACCTATTCGACCATATCAAGTTGTAGGGGCCAGTCCCTAAAATAAAGGACCGAGATGGGTCAAAATAATTTTTTGAAAATCTCAAAAACTAAAAAGAATTTGTTAAGCATTATTGAAGCAAAGTTGTTTGATTGGACGTTTTGCAATTGTTGATGTCAAGGAAATTTACATTGATTACGTAATAAGGGATTTAAAGGGGAATAATGTACGAAACTTTGATGCCTTTTATCTCTTAAACGCAAAATATGTTGTGAAGCATTATATAACGTAAATTGGTCAGAATGTGACTCTAAACAACATGATATCTTTAGATTTTGTCTTGTGTCCCCTTTTAAGGAAAACAAGAGATGGCCAGTAAAATTGAACATTCTTTATATCTTGAAAACTAAAAATATTTTGTTAGACATTAGAGAACAAAAGTAGATAAAGACAAAACCAATTCAACGATATCAAATTCTAGGGGTCAACCCTTCAAATATGGGGCCGAGAGGGATCAAAATTAATTTTGAAATAACTAAAAAAATCTAAGCATTATTATTATTATTTTATTCATTTATAAAGCGCAAAATTATATATTTTCTACGTGCTGTACAATGTTTGTGCTAATAATCAATGATAATATACTAATAAAAGACCTGTTAGAGCTATAAAGGAAATGATAAAACAATAGAAAGAATTTAAATAAAACTTGGTAGTAAAATGACAAATTGGGTGACTTTGACTTGAGAAGATAGAATTGGTATTCAGGTATTCGTATGCTGGATTACAAAAGAAAAGTTGTTTTTAAGTTTTTCAACAACTGCAATGTCAGTAAAATGAAGATTGATTACGTAATAAGGGAAATCGAAGGGAAGAATGGATACAATTTTGGTGTTTTTTATTTCTTAAACGAAAAATATTATATAAAACATTATATAACATAAATTAGTCAGAATGTGACTCTACACAATATTCAATCTTCAAAGTTTGTTTTACATCACCCTTTGAGGAATTCAGGAGATGGTCCCTAAAACTGAATATTGTTTATATCTAAAAAACGGAATGTGAGCATGAAATAAAGAACTGAACGCATGCTATGAAGGACGAACCACAAATCAAGCCTAATCAATGATATAGGAATTTGAAGTTTGAGCAAAAGAGAAATGTTTAGATAGTATTATGTTACATCTGACGAGAATTTTAAACAATTTTGAAGACAACTTCTCCATCTGCCACCCCCCTCAAGTATCAGCCGAGCAAAAATATGTGGCAAGTAAAATGTCTACAAGCTTTTCTCAACAAGTTTCGAAGTGACATTGACCTTTTGACCCCAAAAGCAATAAACTTAATAACAAAGCTACATATTTAATTCAATTAGTGACAACTACCAGTTAAATTAAGTGGAGGCCACCAAATATTAAGTAGTGGTCGCAAGTTAAATTAAGTGGCGACCACCATATCAATCAATATCAATTATCTACCCTTTCACTTGCCGCCTTTCGTACAAAATACATAGTGTAGTTAGAACTACGTGAAATTTTCTAGAAGAATATGTTGCATACCAACCCTATTAAACTACATTTGTATTACTGTGAAATCATCATTGTTCGCGGGGGATTGATGTTCGTGGATTTCGTGGGTCACCCTTACCCACGAATTTACGTGTCCTCGAACATTTTTTTAAACCAAGTAACAGTTATCTCTCTTAGTGACATCGTATCTCTTACCTTCGAAATTACGTCCCCACGAACCAGCAAAATGTTGCTTACCCACGAACATTGACCACCTTGGATTCCACAATATATTCTCTATGAGACACAAAAAATGGCATAGTTAAGGCGAGTTAAGCAACATTTTCAGGTATAACGCCCCTTTTGACTGTCTGGGATCGAGTAATGAATAGGATCCCCTGCGGTATTCCAACCAATTAAAACCTTCGTCCTTAATAAAGGAGAAAAATGGAACTCAGAATTTTTTCCGACCCCTGGAAGCCACCGGGTGGTACCACTATAGCCCAAAACTGAAAGCGGCGAATGATAGCTCTAGGGTTCTTTTACCTTCCCTTGGTGTTCTCTCCGCCTTGTCTTCAAAGATCTAAAAGCAGGCACCCAACTCCTTCATTCTTTACGAGATACGAAAAATATCAAAGTTCAGGTGAGCTAAACAATATTTCCAGGCATCACAGAGGTCTTCTTTGGATGGCATCGAGTACACCTAATCATTCTCTACCTCAATCAATGGATGCATTACCCCTATCTCCCTTGATAAAGTAGAAATAGGGACTCGAAATATGTCCCAACCTCCGAGAACCACCGGGTGGTACCACAACAGTCCCAAACTGAAAGCAGTAAATGATAGTTCCAGGGGTCCTTTATCTTGCCTTGATGTTCCTTCCGCCTTATCTTCAAAGATTAATGCTCTAAAAGCAGTCATAAAACACAATTATTCTCTTAAATATACGAAAAATGTGAAAGTTCAGATAAGCTAAACAATATTTCCAGGCATCACAGAGTTCTTCTTTGTATGACATCGAGTACACCCTATTATTCACTACCTCAATCAATGGATGCATTGTCCCTGTCTCCCTTGATAGAGTAGAAATAGGGACTCGAAATCTGTCCCAAACCCCGAGAGCCACCGGGTGATACCACTACAGTCCCAAACTGAAAGCGGTAAATGATAGTTCTAGGGGTCCTCTATCTTGCCATGATGTTCCTTCCGCCTTATCTTCAAAGATTAATGCTCTAAAAGCAGTCATAAAACCCAAGTATTCTCTTAAATATACGAAAAATGTGAAAGTTCAGATGAGCCAAACAATACTTTCGGATATCACAGAGCTCTTCATTTTATGGTATCGTGTACTCCTTATCATTCTCTACCTCAATCAATAGATGCATCGTCCCTGTCTCCCCTGATAGAGTAGAAATAGGAACTCGAAATCTTTCCCAACCCCAGGGAGCCACCGGGTGATATCACTACAGCCCCAAAGTGAAAGCGGTAAATGATAATTCTAGGGGTCCTCTATCCTGCCTTGATGTTCCTTCCGCCTTATCTTCAAAGATTAATGCTCTAAAAGCAGTCATAAAACCCCATTATTCTCTTAGAGATACGAAAAATGTCAAAGTTCAGGTGAGCTAAACAATACTTCTGGGTATCATAGATTTCTTCATTGCATAGCATCGAGTACCTCATAGTATTCTCTACCTCAATCAATGGATACATTGTCCCTGTTTCCCCTCCTAGAATAGGAATAGGGACTCGAAATCTGTCCCGACCCCTGAGAACCGCCGGGTGCTACCACTACAACCCCAAACTGAAAGCAGTAAATGATAGTTCTAGGGATCCTTTATCTTGCCTTGATTTCCTTCCGCCTTGTCGTCAAGGATTAATGCTCTAAAAGCAGTCATAAAACCCAATTATTCTCTTAAATATACAAAAAATGTGAAAGTTCAGGTGAGGTAAACAATACTTCCAGATATCACAGAGCTCTTCATTGTATGATATCGAGTATTCCTTATCATTCTCTACATCAATCAATGGATGCATTGTCCCTGTCTCCCCTGATAGAGTAGAAATAGGGACTCGAAATATGTCCCAACCCCCTGGAGCCAACGGGTGGTACCACTACAGCTCCAAACTGAAAGCGGTAAATGATAGTTCTAGGGGTCCTCTATCTTGCCTTGATGTTCCTTCCGCCTTGTCTTCAAAGATTAATGCTCTAAAAGCAGTCATAAAAGTCGGTTTAGTAATTTTTAGTAAGTCACACGCAATTTCAAAGTCAGGTGAGCTAATCCACACTTTTTGATAGGAGTCACCGGGTGGAGGTATTATTCACCAGATATTACAGAAGAAGTGTTTGTTTCATCATTTAATCCTGTTTCCTTACACCACTTGCTCAAAATATTTCTTTCTTTTGTTACAAAGCAATGATTATCTCTCTTTAGGTGAACTAATTTACAGAAAAGATTTTTGAATGCAATATGATTTCAAATGGATTGGTACATGAAAATAGGATCAGTCTTTAGATACTGAAGCACCCCACATCATATAGTTTTCCCTATCATGTCAATCTATGCATCAGTACTTAATGACTAAGATCGTAATATTCTGGGGCACGTTTTACAAAAGAACTTATGACTTACGACCAACTTTACATACTGGAATTTTCCAGTTTATTGTAAGATCATTCACTACAAATGCAAAATATTTTTTTTAAATGTTGAAAATTAAGCCTCAAAAACTTTTACTTCATTCACTCAAAGTAATAACAGTGTAATACAATTTAAGACTTGCGACTTTGTCGTAAGTTGTTTTGTAAAATGGGCCCCAGGTGCGCTAAATTATCAATGTGCATTTACTTTCGTGCATGTAAGGTGACAAAATTGTTCAAAAAGATCAGAAAATGAAGTGTGGTCAATTTTATTTCTTTCCATCCTTTCATTACAAATTACTGATACAAACTCATTTCATCATTCATGTACAACATCTCGTGTGAGCTAAGTTGCCCATGAGTGTTGCAATTGACATTTTTAATTCAAAACATGGATTAGATTAAAAATTTCCTTTAAAATAGGTTTCAAATTAAATATTTTTCGATGAGTACTCTCAGTCCTTTGATTATTTTCCTTAGTGGCTGTTAGCTTCTACATGCTTATTGGCTGCTGGTTAGTGGCTGCTACCTTCAGCCTGGTATAAGAAACACATTAGGACGGTGTCGTCGCAACAATTGAAGATAGACATCACCTCAATGTCAATTAAAGGGCATTGTAACTGCTATACGAGCAGCTAGTATTATTGTACGGGGACGCCACAGCACAGTATCTTGGCTTATTCTAGGATTATGTGTCCCTGTTTTTTTTATGCAATTCTGAACCAGTTGCACAAGTGCTGCAACCTCATGAAACGATACTTAAAAGGCGTCGTAATTCGGTCGACTGGTTCGAGAGCGATCGACAATTGTACCTGTCAGTCAATGACATTTGTAGAAACGTCCCTGATATATAGTTTTGGTCTGTCCATCTATCTCATTGTCCGTAAAAATTTAACCTTGACCATCACGTTTGATTGGTTGGTGATAAGACTTTCATATTCATGTACATTCCTTTTGACAAAATCTTTGTTTCGATACCAAAATATTGATAAATGGTGAGTATAAAAACGAACAATAATTGCTTGCTATGTTAAAAATGCTACTTCCGTTTTAAAAAGCGTGTTCGCATTATTAAACGCAATGGTAGAAAATTTAATAGAATTCATAAAGTGTAATCATGCCAATTATTGTTCGTTTTTATATACCACAATGACTTGCCCTTTAATCCACCAGCATGTGATTTTAGGAAACCGAGGCTATCTACGGCTGCAAATATAGCGGAATCTCACTAGCGGAATTTGCGTTTCATTCTTACCTGCTGAATAGGGTTGCGTTTATTTTGCTTGTTGGTAATTTGAAAAAGTGAAAAGAGCGTGGGTGTCTTGAAAAATCAAAACTGCAGAACCACCAACTAAATCACAAATCCATACAGTGTGTTAAAAACAACTACTACAAACTGTACAGAATTTACACAAAAACATTATTAAGACTCGAAAAGATTACAGGCAGTCAATTTTGAATCAAATAGAAACCCTTCACAACAATGACCCAAAACAATACTGGAAACTAATTAATGATCTTCACGAAGATGAAAACCAACATGTCAACAACAATTCTGATATTGACCCTACGACCTGGTATTCTCATTTCAAGAACCTAAACAGCATTAAGGAAAAGTTTCATCATAGATTACAGGAATTGGATATTAAACTTTCTAAAATAGAAAAGAACATTTGTTTCAATGAGCTTTACTATACAATTACTGAAGCTGAAATCTCAGCAGCTCTAACAAAATTAAAATGTAACAAATCTCCTGAGTTAAACAATATTTCTAACCATATGCTGAAAGCAGGTAACCATGTACTTCTTCCTGCTCTAAATAAATTATTTAACCTATGCTTTTCTCAAAGCATCTACCCTACATTGTGTGCTTCAGGTTATATCACAACCATACTCAAATCTGGCACCAAATCGAGGAATTATTGTTACTAGTGCAATTGACAAATTATTGAATAGTATTATGAATGAAAGATTAGAAAAAATCCTGACTAAAACAAAATTATAGTTAGCTGCCAGCTGGGATTTACCAAAGCGGCTTGAACATCTGATCATATGTTTATCTTAAAAAACAATAATTAATAAATACTGTAACTCCAAAGATGGAAGAGTATACTCCTGTTTTGTTGATTTCCAGAAAGCCTTTGATACTGTAATACACACTGGCGTTAAACTTAAACTTTTAGAACTAGGCATAGGTAACCTCTTTTACAATATTGTTAAGACAATGTATGAAGTCAGCATTAGTTCAATTAGATGTATCAAGTTTGTCACTGACTCAATGCCAGTAACACTAGGAGTGAAACAAGGAGATAATTTAAGCCCAAATTTATTCTAAATCTTTATCAATGATCTGCCCAATAACTTCCATGATTGCAGTGATTGTGTTTTTCTAATTAATCAGTCTGTTAATTGTTTATTATATACTGATGACCTAGTACTTCTATCTACTTCACTAAAAGGTCTTCAAAAAGACTTGATAATCGAAACAAGTTTTGTAATGACTGGTGATTATCTGTAAATCCCATTAAAACCAAAGTACTTATTTTTAACAAGGCTGACAGATTTATACAGGAAAAGGTCATGTTTGAAAATAACACAATTGACTGTGTTCAACAATACAACTATTTGGGAATTCATTTCACAGCTTCTGGATCTGGATCTTTCACTCTTGTACAAACGGAATTGTACAAAAAAAAACACAAAAAAAAAAAAAAAAAAAAAAAACAACAACAACCAACAATGAAAGCTTACTTTAAGTTGAACAAACTCTTTTTATCTCACAATCCTGGAACTAACGTAGCTATACATATTTTTGACCACACAATTACTCCTGTCCTTTTATATGGTAGTGAAATTTGGGGATCTTTCAACCGATTCTCATTCAAGTTTAGAAAAGATAAAAGTGTAATTAATATTCTGAAAAATTCAAAATATGCAAAATTGCATATTAAGTTTTGTAGACAAATATTGGGTGTTCATAAGAAAGCATCAATTTTTGGAGTTATTTCAGAACTTAGTAGATTTCCTACAACTTGCTAAGCAATATGCTGAATTATTGGTACCAATTAGAAAACATAGAACCTTTTAACAATATAATATCAAATACATACACAACATCTAAAAAACTTCATGACAATAACATTCCTTCCTGGTTTAGCTCTATAAATGCCATTCTTGCATATTTCCCAAATATAAATTTTACGAGAAGAAAGACTGTATCTGCGAACATTTTTAAGAAACAAGTACATAACTGCTATCAGATCATTATACTTGACCCATTGGGTGGATACTAGACATGAACATTTAAATCCTAAGCTTAGAACATGCACTAAATTCAAATGTTTTTTTCAAGAGAAAATTATTTGTCAATTATTAAAAATTATGGCTACAGAAGTTTCAAGAGGTTCAGAATTTCATGTCATAAATTAATCATTGAAACTGGTAGATATAGAACTATACCCTCACATCTTAGAATATGTTCACATTGTAATTATGTTGCTGTGGGTGACGAAATGCATTTTCTATTGTGTTGTGATAAGTTAATTTTGAAAGACTAGAAATGTTGAAGACAATAAATGAAGAATGTTCTAATTTCAGTTGTTTACAAGACTTGGACAAATTTATATGTTTAGTGAATAATGACAATCCAAGAATACCTGTGTCTGTTTCCAAATTCATAAACTTGTATTGTGACTAGTTAATGTATGAGGGTCTACATATTATGTACAGGTATATGTATTACATGTACATTAGGGTTGTACAAATGTATGACTATTCTTGAACCCCAACGTTTGGTATGAGGTGGAACAATCTGTTTTACCTTTTCTATGATTTATATTTTTATGATTGAAAGGTGTATGCGAATGGATATAGATACAATAACTTTATTTTTATCTATATAACAGTATGTTCCCTATGTATCGTCCCTTGGTACCTTTCGTTGTTGTTCAAACATATTGTACTTAATTGCAATGTTTAAAATGTCTATGCCCCTAGGGGCCCATTATTTGGCAATGAACTATCTGTATTTGTAAGGGTTTTTATGTAGTTTAGGAATCCAGTATAGGTACAGTAACTCATATTCATCCAACCCAATATCTGGGATATTAAATGTGTCTTAAACTGAAGCATGGTTTTGAAGAATTTCATCTTTTGAAATGCCATTTGAAGTATAAGTACGATTACCAAAAGTTGAATTAATGCCGAGTTCTTTTCAAATACAGTTGTAATAATGAGCCTTACAAACAAAGACAATGTTGTAACAAGCTTTGTCAGCTGGAACCATTATTTGGCAATAAACTATCTGTATCTGTATCGGTATCAGTATATAGTAATGGTTCAAAATGGATAAGTGAAACCAAAATGAGGCCACAATGGGGAAGGGGGGGGGGGGGGGGGGGGGGGCAACATACACAACTTAGGTATGAGATTAAAGGTATAAAGGTATTAAAATGTTCCATTCAAAAACATTCATAGCTCTAAAGGGACTGATTGACGATGTTCCCCAAAATTTTGGTTTTTCACTTTTAATTATCAAAATCTAGTGTCAAATGTGTTCAAAATATTTCCCAATAAGAATTAAGGTTATACATTATCATAGAAGCACATTTTAGGGAGTTTATTATTTGTTTTGTAAACAAAGATTGCAATATGTTACTGTTTACGAAATTTTCAAAAGAAATGTATATCGATCTAAGTTTATTATCTTTCGTGTTTCAAGCAATCGTTAGGTAAAATGTGTCATCTAAAAGTCGAAAGTTGTGACTATGCAAAATTGAAATTTGTATTATAAAATTAATATTTTACTGGTTTGTTTGTTTACATAAAAATACTCGAGTTTTTTTTTTTTTACATAACACAGATTTAAGGTTAAAATGTAGCTTTTATTCTTCCATTCAAAAGGTTAGAATTTTGGCTGTCAACATTAAATGAGTTATATTTTTAATGTTTAACATCAAAAATGAAAAATATTTGTTTCAAAATCATGAACCAGTCCCTTTAAGAAATTAATCTTTTAATTCTTTTCTAGATGCAGGTATGGGTATTTCACATGGGTGGCGGTACTTGCAGGTCTTTTTCTTATTGACATGAGAGTGGGGTTAGGGGACTAAGATATATATTTTTGTATTCACCTGAGGATGGATGTTAAAATCCAGAAAGCGCTAGTGATTTAAATATATTTTGGAACTGCGTATTTTCCTGCTTTTTTTATTGAATTAATTTGACTGTGTGATAATCAACTCTTTATATATATATATATATATATATATATATATATATATATCCAATAATAAAAGTCAAGAAACACAAAACTCGAATAACATTTCACTGTTAGCGATTTCGGCTTTAATGTCTCTCCATACATACATACACACACACACACACACACACACACACACACACACACACACACACACACACATATATATATATATATATATATATATATATATATTGAGGTCAAATCAAATCAAATCAAATAATAAATGATATTATGTGATTGAAATCTATCTGGTCATGAATTCATGTAGCTCCGTGAGGCCACGTCGAGCACTCTAGAAGATTATATCGGAGATTTATCCCACTATATATATATATATATATATATATATATATATATATATATATATATATTTCATTTCTTTGGTAAATTGTACATGTAACTCGGTCACATTGTCTCTGCCAGTTGGGAGTTTGGGAGTCCCTATCCCGATTCCTACTCCATCACGTAATACATCCTTTGTCTTTAATTGACATAGTCCTTATGCTACTGTCTTTCCAATTTCAAAGTTTTTTTTGGGGGGGGGGGGGGGGGGGATATGCGGCCACAAAACCCTTCAGATCCAATAAGTTGACCTATATCCAACTGAATTGAAAATAGGCGGAGTTAAATTAAAGACAGGTATTTAAAAAGTGTAACATACATATTAAAGATGGAAGCTTTGGTTCAGTTACATATACTTATAGATTAGATAAACCCATCTTTAACTTTTCACTATGTGACCTTATCTGCAATTGATTTGGACGTCTCTAATTTGGTAGAATCGACTTGAGATTTTATCGAACGAAATTCATCTTCAATTACTTTTAGTGATGTCTAATTATTTGAAGTTGGGTATAATAAAGCAAAAATATGTTTATATATTACAAAACATAAAATATTTTAAAACTCAATACATGTATTCTCAAATATGTTACACTAACTTCAAAGTGATACCTACATGTATTATTATATGCTTGAATTAAGGAAAGGGTCAAATTCCATCAAGGATGGGATGTATTTCAAAAAGAAATTTGACCAGTTTTTAATTGAATTGAATTAATCCATTTTATTTATTTTGATTTAACCTATCTTTGATTCGTGTAAGAATAATTTCAATAATTTGAAGATAGGGATTAATATCATAGGATAGCTTAATAAAATTTAAAAACTATTTGACGTATATGGAGACATCACATTTATGCTTTATTCAGTACACAACTTTCATTTTCAAACAAAAACAATCACCCCCCCCCCCCCCCCCCCGTGTAATTAACAATAATACATGTATTTCCTACCGTTATTTAATCAAGGTTTGAAAACTGATGTTTACTTTCAAATTCACTATAATTATATTATGTATGCATGGGTTGATATATAGTAAAATGTACGAAGATAAATATTTTCGTGGATGTACAGTGTAAATACATGTATACTTAGTATGTAATAGTATATTTTCAACATCTGGTATTTTGTTATAGGAGCCCTATAGCACTATTTGAATTGCTGGAACCAATGTTTCCCATTGATTACTTACTACCAAGGACGTTTGTTGCCATGTTGAACTTCTCACAACTTCAAGATATAGTGGAAAGAATAGAGCTACCTCCAGAAGTTATTTTAGCAGCACTGTACTACCACTTGAAATCAAACAAAGGCATACTTAACACAAAGGTAATTGAATAATGCATCGATTTTGAAGGGGGAGGGGGGTAGGTGATTTTGCAATTATCTAAAATTCTTGAGAAGCAAAAAAAAAAAAAAAAAGAAAAAAAAAAAAAAAAAAAGACAAAAAAGGAAGAATGATATCAAATCTATCAAATGTTATTTTGGAAAACCATAAACATCTTAATTGTGGAGGTTGTGGGAGAGGAGAGAGGGATTGACAATTTACATTGTAAGTCTGATTATTACCATTGAATGCAATTATCAAAAAGATTGAGACTTTGTGAACATAACTAACTTTGCATGTGAAAATATTTAACATTGCATGTGAAAATAATGGAAAATGAACGTTGTCAAAATAAGGTGTCGGGTGGGAAAGGGGAAGCCCCCCCCCCCCCCCCCCCCTCCCCTATGCCTGTGCAATATGCGTTTTACAATTAGTTGTACATATTCACAAACAACACTGAAGAACACACACTTATTGGAATATATTGCCTGTGTATAAAGAGTTCTTTTAATATTAAACCGTAAATGGAACCATATTTGAGAGCTGGTAAGCATTTGTTTTATGTACCGTAGTTTTACATGAAATGAAATTCCTTAGATTTACATGCGAATGCTCGCCCCCAAGACACCCCCCCCCCCCTTCTCAGAACAACTCGCCCTCTCTCAGGACAACTCGCCCTCTCTCAGGACAAGTCGCCCCTTCTCTTGAGACAACTCGCCCCCAATATTATATATAAATATATTATCACATTTTATTTTCATTTTGTGTGTGTAATTGTACAAAAATTTACACTTAAAACCCTATAAAGATGCGTCTTTTTATTTCATACTTTAACACAAATGGTAAATTCTAATAGAAATTATACACAGATGTAATAATTGCATTTAAAAAAAACAACAACATATTTTTCATAATTCATTTGGCAAGGAAAATTATATTTACTGATCTTCAGGTAATTGATTAAATATCTCCAATACTGAGAACAATTTTCTGGGAGTTGGGAGGTGTGTGTGTTTTATCGATACAGTACACATCGTTATTTCGGATTTCAAACATTTCGGTTGACCATCACTGAAGAGACATTATTTGTCGAAAAGCGCATCTGGTGCATCAAAATTGGTACCGTATAAGTTTTACATAAGTGTAAATGTGAAGCATGGATAT
>NC_079166.1:54549487-54588898 GCF_947568905.1 Ostrea edulis | reverse complement strand
TTGATTGTATTTCCCCTGCATAAACTGGTAAAGCAGACACATGAAGCAACTGATTTTGAATGCAAACATTTTTGGGCAAGTCCTCTGGGTTAAGATGTTCATGTGGACAGGCCTGTCTTGCATGCTTGTATAAAACATCACCTTTTTCGAGAACAAAATGAATATCATTCGCATCCCAATCTCCAAACAATTTTTGGTTAACTGCATTAAATGCAATGCACACAAGTGAATTTGGTACACATTGTTTACCTCTGCTATATTCTGAGAAAGTTTCTGACCCTTGATGAAAGTTGGCAGACACGCATTTCAAAATTATGGGATCTTTTCTTACATTGTGACTTTTTTTTTTTTTTGACAGATTTTGGGCTCTTCCTTTGATGACTATCAAAATCATGATTTTTTTCTTTTTTTGCTACCCTTCATATCTGATGACGACAACAACTGTCAACTCTTGAAATAACTCATTCAATTCGTTAAACCAGTCCAAGAAAATGTCCACTCTTGAAATATCAACTCTTGAAAACAAGTGTCAACTCTTGAGATAATTCATTCAACTCTTGAGATAAATCATATTTCGTGACAAAGAAATGTAAACTTGATTTCCAATATATTACTTCCAATGGAGTTCTTTTCTTGAATAACAAATATATTCACAAAAACATGTTCATTTATATTTCTTAATCAATGTTTACAGTTATCTGACTTGACCATGAAAGAGCGCGGGAAATGGCGCTCGGCCCTTTCGATCGAAGATTACATGTTTACACCCAGATTTAGTATTAAAATCTCAAAAAATGCGTCCAAAAGAAATATTTTGGTAAAATTGTACGAAATTAAAACATTGGGTTTCAGATAATTACCTTGAGTTAATGCATTGGCAAGAATATATCAGTTCTCTCAGGCAAGACGTTTTCTCCTTGTTGATAAACAGGATAGCGTGGCGCGTATGGATATAGAGAAATAGTGCAGAGTTTAATATTAAAATTCTAATTACACACAATTTCTGCTTGATAAATACAACAGATCACATACAAGGAAGACTTCTTCAATCTGACATAAAACAGAATTTATATATAACAGTTTAATAAAAATGGAACATAGTATCAATGTGAACTATTTTTTGATAGGCGATAAATCGGCTAATTAACATAATTTTCAGACATAAGAGGAGACAGCTGTTTACCCAGAATTCCTAGAGAAAAATAGACCATGTTTTCCCCGTCTATATGTGAAAATGCGAATGAATACAGAAGCAATGTAAATCGTTTCCTACAGTCCAATTCTGTTTTTCTAAGATCGTGGAATAAAATGTTGGCAAACGACAAATAATTTTGATCTTGTTTACAAACCTAAACACTAATTCGCGATTCCTTTTGATGTGTGGACTTTGTTTCATATCGAAGGGATAAAAATTGCGATTTCATAAATTCTTATTTAACTCGCTTATCGTAGAGGGTAAACATATGGATCCTATATCAATCTCAAAGTGAATTGTGACAGCTTCTACGTTGCATTAGCATATGTGACAACAAATTTCTTATATTAAAAATCAAAGTGATTTCGCAAATGGTAGTGATTAAAACAGGGCGCCATTGAAGCTGGGTCTGACATACGAGGCTGACTTACGTCACCTCGAAAAACTAAATGCATGGTGATGGAGAGCAAGAAGGCCTCTACCAAAATTGTAAATTTCATGCTCTCCGGGGTAGGAGTTCTGACCCCAGGGTGGGGCCAAACTTGTTATATAGTGTTTATGTGTAAAACACTTAAATAACATCTTCCTTTGTGTTGATAACACTATATTGAAACTAAATAAGTATTTAGAAAGAGCAGGTAGTCCTTTACCGAAAATGTAAATTTGATGTTCCCAGGGGTAGAGGTTTTGGTATCAGGGTGGGGCAAAATGGTCAGTTATTAAATGTGTGAACAATAGACATTTTTAATTTCTTCTTGATAACTGTCATTCCAATTCTTTTCATATTTGGTATGAAGCATGTTTGGAACAATGGGGACATAAAATGTAAATTTCAGGATTCCTGCACTCCTGGGGCCTGGGGGGGGGGGGCAAAAACTGCCCAAAATTAACCAATTTCAAAACTCTTCTTCTCAAGAACCACACACGTGTAAGAAAACTTAAATGCATGGTGATGGAGTGCACGAAGACCTCTTCCAAAATTGTGCATTTCATGATCCCTGGGGTAGGGGTTCTGACCCCATGGCGGGACCAAACTTGGTATATAGTGTTTATGTGTAAAACACTTAAATAACATCTTCTTTAGTGCTGTTCATATTTTATTGAAACTGAATAGAGATATAGAAAGAGCAGATTACTGTAGTCCTTTACCAAAATTGTAAATTTGATGATCCCAGGGGTAGGGGTTTTGGTATCAGAGTGGGAGTGAAATGGTCAGTTATTAAATGTGTGAACAATATACATTTTTAACTTCTTTTTGATAACTGTTATTTCAATTCTCTTCATATTTGTTATTAAGCATGTTTGAAACAATGGGGACATAAATTGTAAATTTCAGGATTCCTGTACTCCTGGGGCCCTAGGGGCGGGGCAAAAACTGCCCAAAATTGACCAATTTTCAAAAATATTCTCCTCTAGAACCACACATGTGTAAGAAAAACTAAATGCATTGTGATGGAGGGCAAGAAGGCCTCTACTAAAGTTGTAAATTTCATGATCCCCGGGGTAGGGGCTCTGACCCCAGGGTGGGGCCAAACTTGTTATATAGTGTTTATGTGTAAAACACTTAAATAACATCTTTTTTAGTGCTATTGATACTAAATTGAACTTAAATGGATAGAGCAGGTAGTCTTTTACCAAAATTGTAAATTTGATGATCCCCAAAGTAAGGGTTCTGAACCATGGTGGGGCCAAATTTAGCATATAGTATTTATGTGTAAGTTTGCTGATACTGTATAAAATCTAAATGCATACTTAGGAATAGCAGAAAAGGATGTACAAAAAAGGGTGAATTTTAATCAAAACCCAGGGGTATGACTTTAGGATGAGTCCAAATTAGTCATATCTTTTGATGTTTTAATGTTAATACACCTATTATTTAAAGCCTTTCATCAGGGTATGCACTTTTATAGGCAGTGAAGTTTTAAGAACACATCTTGTTTTATACTGTTTCTGAACATTAGAATTTAGCTTAGATATTCAGAACAGCAAATCTTTTTAGATTTCATAGCCCATGGAAGTTGTGATACTTTTTCACTAGTATTCAGGTGACCGATAAGACCTGTGGGCCTCTTGTTTTTTATATTAAATTTATGAGACGGCAATGTAAGAATATATAAAGCCTCAACCGTGCGCATCTTTACGTGCGCCGTATATCGACGGTTTTTACAAAGGGTGAATCTGTAGCTCTCTGATCATCTGTCCTAATATTTTTTCAGAGAGCTACAGTTCTGCAGCTAGCTACAAAAGTACATATTTAAACAGACTCCGGGGCTATAAACTAAGATGAGCTCACTTTTGATTTTTGTTTCACTTTTCCACTATGTTACCCTTCTATAAAAATGAGACTTAGATTAAAAGTGGGTTCGTTGAAGTTTTATGACCGTAGGACTTTCTTTTCCAAGTACCAATCGTTCAGAAGAAATGTAAGAAGGTAATCATATTTTTCAGGAACCACTAAACCAAACAGTAGCAACTCAAATATCCCATCAGTTTAGACGATACCAGGACATATGTGATGCGATGGATAAATTAGATACCGTCATTCGTTTCCTGCGATCCGTCGGCGATGATGAAAGTTGTATGCTTGAAGAGTTTATGCGTCAGGCGCTTAGAATGGATACAGCATTTCTATCCCTTAATGTATGAAATAAAATACTATTGTAATTTTCCATGATTTTACATGTTTAAGTTGGTCAGATTGTCCAAGGAATATCTGTTTTGTAGCAATTAATAAGTAAAATTAGTGAGACACATATGGTAGACGATAATATAATATCGAACTATACATATCCATGTAAATACTGTTGAATTGCATTTTCTTCTGTGAAATTAGTTGTGTATCGTAAAAGTGCTGCCACCTTAGCAATACTTATATTGTCCTTATAGTAAAATTTTATTCAGAAATATCCAATGAAAATTGCATGTACTTCACCCATGTCAACGCATTAAACAGATTTTCAATTACAGTGGGGAAGGCAATATCAAAATTATAATGTGTAATCATTTCTCTCTCGCGAAAGTTCCACTTATTTGAAAAGAATCATATCGATTTGTTGACAACTCTAGAATTGTTACAAACGTAAGTTTGAGATGAATTCAATTTTTCGAAATGTTAAAATTTCAATTCTGTATCTCGGTGCAATACACTGTTTATACATAGTATATCAATTATGTCATTGTAGATCCGAAAGAGTTGCCAATGTAAACATGTCCAATCCCTTTGGTTAAAGCTGTCGATGATGAAAACCAAGCATCAGGCGTCAAATAAAAAGGTACTACACATAATATCTTCTGCAATGTGATACTTTTTTATCTTAAAATATTAACACTTAAAGAAATACGGTGTGGTCCATAATATCGAAAGATCGAATCCCTTATGCAAAGTTTCAGTCAAGAAACGAGACTGGATTCCAAGTACTTATCAACCGCTTATGGATACAAAACGCACTATCATCTGAAATTCCATTAAGATTAGTTTACTTCCATCACTGTGGATGAGAGTAATATGTCGATTGTGGATGTAGAAATAAGAAAAGCATTGTAAATCTCCCGGTGATATTTTGAATGTATTAAGTGAGTGTTCAAATTGGTAGCAATTATTTTATAAAGATAGATATGGGAATTGATATTGATAAAAACTTGAATCATCCCGAGCGGGCAAGATGACCCAGGGCAATCAATGCATGGTTTCCTCGTCTTTCATCCTTGTCTTCTCTGTTCTTACAAAACAAGCCGACTAGCCCAGGAAGCACAAAGAGAAGTAGAAAATTCATCATGCTAAATAATTAGAACTGTTTAAAGAAAATCCACAGGCAATGCCAAATATTAAAACACTTATAAATAGGACAAAAATCTGCAAATCTATAACTCATACCAAGTTTAAAGTTCCCTTACCTCCATACCTCTGAAAACATTAAGTCCTCTCTATTCTTACAAATAACAAGCAACATATACATGTACAGTACCCGCAACGTTATTCTTGACATTCCTATCGTGCTCTATCGTGCGTGTATCCTATCGTATCGTGCGTGTATCCTATCGTATCGTGCGTGTATCCTATCCTATCGTGTATCAGGTTTTCCGTTTTCTATCGTGTTTTGCGTTTATCAGGTCTATCGTGTATCGTGTTTTGCGTGTATCAGGTTTTCCGTTTATCATGAAAATCGTTTATCGTGTAGCTTCGGAAACTATCGGGATCGTATATAAAATCTAATGAAAAAGTACGATACTTTCCGAAACCTTTATTCGTTTTGTTAAAGAAGCTATTTTTAGGAATCGAGGAAAGATGGTATATTTGAAGGAGAACATAAAGTTGTCGATTTTAAGGCAGAAGAAGATATATTTGTCTGTCCAGAGAGAGAGTGAAAATTTATCACAATTTAATTCTAAGTAGTCTGGAAAGTAGGACAGTAAACCGAGCACAGTAAATCTGAAAGCTCCTTCTGAAGTTCATAAACATTTGTTTGTCTAGAAACAGTTATTTGTAATTAACACTAACAGAAAAATAGGGATTTCCGATTTGAAAGGAAAAATCAGTAAATTACATTGTTTATCACATACATGTATATTTTAATAATGGTTCTTTTTCTTCCGATTTTTTTCCCACGTGTATGCTACTTATATAGCAACTGCTGAACTTGTGAGCGTCCTTATATCTGATTTTGTGTATCACCCGTGTTTTGACAGCTAACATTCTCAGGGACATTGTATTTCACACATTTAGAAGATTAAGTTTTAAAAGGGTGCAAGGGTGTTGCATCCCCCAAAATTCTGCTCAACTGGGCACGATTCCGCTGTCATCGTTGTTCTTTTTTTATATACCTTGTACATGTACCAATACTCGTACGTGTAGATACTGGAAATCTATGTTGTTTTTGATGATTATTTGAATTTTTTTTACACACTAAGCGTTTCAAAATTGCGAATTTAAAACAAGCCGGGTTTTGTTTATGTTTTTTAAACAGTATATTTATGTTTTGTTAACAAAATATCAATTCAAATAAATATGTTCCAATTACTTATGACTATCAATTATCAATCATAGTGTAAAAATATCTAACAGGTGTAGTGCGGTTGATTTTTTTTTAAAGCGGTCGTTATGAAAATAACTTGAGATGTTGAATGAGCCGTGAACTTAGAGCTTGATGCAAAATAACCCCCTCCACGCTACACGCACAATATTACTTGGTTTTATTTCATACCCAAGGTAATATACATTAGCATAAGAGAGCTACTGAAGCATGATATCACTACATTATACAATGTATTACATTTAGTTAATTCCCTGTATAATCTATATATTAAACATTAGGTGACAATATAAGTTTTAGAATCATTGGCTGATAAAATTCATATAGATATCAAATAATGAATTCAATGCCGTATATATTTTATTTTATTTTTTTTTAAATTTTAGCTGTGATGGCATTAAAAAAACCAACAAAAAAAAAACGTATGACCGTGGATTAAACAAATTATATGGTACAAAACCGATCAATGCTTTAAACAAATGTTACCACGACGGGGACAGGTAGCTGATAGTCATCCCGCGATGAGAACGCGGTTTTCCTGAGTTACCTATAGATTACCGCGTTAGATTTTTTTCCATTGCGAGAACGCGGGAAACAAGAAATCCGCTTTGTCCGTAATGTAGGTATATAATGAACATTGAAATCCTTCAATATTATTATCAACATAATGTAAACATAATGTAATTATGTTGTAGGTATCAAAATTTCGTTCCGTCTAAACCGTTTCTAAATTTACAACATTTCTATCAGGTTTTCCGTTTATCGTGAAGATCGTTTATCGTGTTTTGCGTTTATCAGGTCTATCGTGAAGATCGTTTATCAGGTTTTGCGTTTATCAGGTTTATTGTGTATCCTATCGTATCGTGCGTGTATCCTATCGTATCGTGCGTGTATCCTATCCTATCGTGCGTGTATCGTGTTCTATCGTTTATCATGTCAAGAATAACGTTGCGGGTACTGTATATATCGACTAGGCCAGGAAGAATACAGAAATAAAGCAAAGTTAGAGTGCTGTTAAACATGAAGGGAAGAGATTGAACATGATATCACTGCTACATAGAACACGCATATACATGAATAAACAACTACAACCCTTGATAAGAAAGACAAAATTATTGTTTGATTGATCATCAACATGAATGTCTTTGCTAGATTCACTCTTCAACCGACAATATCTTTTTATTTCAATTCAAAATGTCGATACGTGACTGAGATATAATGAGTGCAAACTTTGAAAGTTTGTAAAGTCCAAGGGGAACAACTCCGTTAAAAATTATTCAAACAGGATCATTTAAACTGGATAACGCGGATCATTTAAATAAAGAAGTTGAGTTGGATATTCTCATGATTTATCTATGTACTTCATTCCAGTTGAATAAATGGATCCGTAGCTAATATAATGAGCGGAAACTGAATTAAGACGGAATTACACAATAACAGAAAGGGGTTATCCTATTTGCCCCAGACAATTTATGATGGGGCATAAAAAGAGCGTTCGCTATGTGACCTGGATGTTGTGAGTTGTGAGTCCGAGTCCCGCTCGGCAGTATCAAATCTAAGATGTTAACAAAAGTAGTGATATTTCGTTGTGGAACGAAAGCCCCGTGCCCTTGGAATTGGCACATTAAAGAACCTTTCACTGACAGGTTTCTGACTGAACTCGAAAATTCAAACTACGTTCGTACGCGTCCTGTTTTTGTGAAGATTGTTTTCTAAAAAGAATATTGAATTGCAGGATGTGCTTGAGGGGGTGTCTGATGCGTATCGTGAAGAGCTGACTGACAACCAAAAAGAGCAATTGAACGATATCTGTGACGGATTATCCAAGGAGAGACTCAGCACAGTTCTGGATGCACTGTATGAGTGCATAATTCTTACCATTGACGGTGGAACTGAAGACGGAGACGGAGAGAATCCAATGGCTAGATACAGGTCTTTTCCAGTTCAGACATGCAAATGAATATCAATTTATCTTGTAGTGTATCAAAACTTTCATATGAGACACATGTTGATATATTGATATATTTCAATTTTTTTTTTTTTAAATCATAAATTTTATTAAAACGTTCGTGGTATATAATTCAATCAACGTCTCCATATGAGTGAAATATTCTCGAGAGGGACGTTAAACAATATTCAATCAATCAATCAATCATATTTGAACATAAGTGACTGAAGAAGAAAATTGAAAACCTTGAATATTGTTCTACACATATTTATTAGTTTATATTGTTTAATGAATACAATGTATAATTGTTAAAAGTTCCCATACAGAAATGTCTACTCGATCGATCACAGCAAACACCAACGAAACTTATTTCATAAAACAAGTTGCTGTCCTTTAAAAGGAGACTGTAATACGTGGAATACATAGGCATGTGTAATTCTAACAGAGACTTGCTATTCTAGGTGAAAATAAAAATATCTTTTATTTTCGTTATTTTCAGTATCCGAGATACTCTGATTGCATATGTTGGAGCACCCGCATATGATGTTGATGTCCCTGAGCCAGAATGGATAGGTAAAACACTCCAAAAATTTCCGGGAAATGATGAAGATTCCAATTGTATTAAAGTTTCTCAGTCGATGGACCTCTGGATCTGCATCTATGCAAATTATGCAAAAAGGAAGAATTAAACAAGTTTGACTACACAGAACCATGAAAATTGTCTTCTCCGATAAACAGGTCTTTTTTTCTTTATATGTATATATTATATTCTTAGTCGTTATTAACCAATTCGTACCAGCAACAGAGTGAACAATTACTTAACAATTAAAGGGAATCTTATAGGTTTTCACATTACCCGTACCAATAAATAATATATCTGTATTTGTACATATGTATGTTGCCTTCTACGTGTATTTCACGGGTCGCTAGCTATAATAGCTCAAATTGATTCGATTTAAGCTTCATAATATTTGCATGTTTTATTTGGTTTTATTTTAAAATGCTATGAATTGTAATATCCATATTCATTATTCTTTGATTTTCATCTATGTATGCTTATTTTGAATATCTTCTATTTGCAAATATTTATACACAGTTTAGCAAATAACATTGTACATGCATATAATGTATACTAAAGGTGTATGCATGTTAATGCCTTTGATGTAAGATTATTTTCCTAGTAAAGTGTTATCAGAAATTTGATTAGACTTTAACGTCAGGTTTTTAAAATCATACAATGTGGAATCTGGGACTAAAAGGATTTAACATCATTTTAGCCTGAATTGATAAAGTTGAGAAAGAATCTAGTAAATTAGTAAGATATCAACTATTGAGGTATTCTTTACAAAACTGTACAGAGATCATTGGCTAAGTACGATATTCGAACAGTTTTGAATGAGAGTATACAGTGTGTTTTTCTGATTGCCTAGGCCTGCAATTTCAATAGAAATTTCTACCATTGTCCAGAGACTCTATCATTAAACCAATTTCAAGTGTGTTAACATTCTACCTAAATAAAAGCAAAGTATTTTATGATGCTTACATAAGAGCCCACATTGTATCATATAATAGTATACATGTATTCTTCCGTATATATATATAGATATATAGCAATGTTTTGATAGTTTGTGATTTTTCAGCTTACATTTACATGTACACCCACTTTTAGATAGTTGTAAATAAATTAAGTTGAATTATGTTGATTCAATATATTATTTGAAATGTGACAATGGATATTAATATGTATACTATACTTTTATGAAGTTGCTTACATTGTACAGAATGGTTCTATTGTAAAGATGTTTGAGTCCATGTATGTATTTCACTAGGAATTGTGTGTATATATATATATATATATATATATATATATATATATATATATATATATATTCTGATATATATCAGAAATAATCAGAGTGAGGTCTTTAAAAGCGACATGATCGACCGCGTGTGCGAAGTTTGGTTCATAACTTCATGCTTGTCAAACATACATGTATCACATTCCTGCGCATTCAAAAGTACATCGCGTACAAAATGTTGATTATGACAAAAACAAAACCATAGTTAACAGAATTAGGTGGAATATACCGCAAATAAGGCGAGGCTGCACTATATTCAGGTGTGTTTAAGCAGATACGGTTCGTTTAACTTAAAGTATATAAAGAAATCAGGTTTGTTATGCATAGCGAGGCATGTTGTACCTGATTTTCAACTACCACAAAACAGATCGTGCAGTTTCTAGGATACATTTGGATTGTTATTGAGAATGGGTTCCTAATCAATTGGAATACAGTACGTATGAGTTTGAATTCTGCACACAAGGTCATACAAGTTTACGTTGTTTTGATCTTATTGGTTTTTATGATAAATGCAGGAATTGATACACATCGATCAAATCACTTTAAGGATGCAATCGTATAGACATTCAACAATTATTTGATGAGGCTGAATAAATAATCAACCAGGAAAATTGTTGAAGACGTGACTGTACAAGGACTATTAGGAACGAAGAACATGATTCGAATAATTTGGTTTTGTGCATGTACTCAAACTGTAATTCCTGGGACAATTTATCGACATATCAAAATAGATATTCTAGTAATCTTAATGAATTCACTGATAATCAAACTAAAGACACTGATAAGTTATATCTCTATTGAAAACTGCTTAAAGACTGAGTGAAAAAAATTATCTATGGACATTAAGATTCAATAGTGAACTGGAAGATGTTAACTGTGACATACTTGTCGTGAAACTTCCAAAAACAATATTAAACTATCAAATTTCACTCGGTCAAGAAACAAAGTTTAGAGTAATTGTAATCTTTAGTGAAGGTTTGAATGTTGTCTTCCTTAATTTTAAGATTCAGTTTCAGATTTGTTGGTGTACTGTTTCTTTTGTATGCATTCATCATCTAAATGGTTAACTAGTTTTAACATACTTTTATGATTGTGCTTTTTAATGGCTTTAATTTTCAATGTATATCTACATATAATAAAGTTAGCTTAAGGGAATTGTTATCTTATCATATTTGCTTGTTTTTAAGATGTATTATTTGGAGAATCAACAATACTCTTGAATAGCTCTGTTCAATACCTTTTCAATGGTATAAACACGAGCCTTCAGCTCTACATAGTTTTAAACTTATAGTCATTTCAACAGAGTCAGTCGTTGACCACTGTTGTAAAAATGGTTGGGAAACGGGTTGAGAATATTGAAGTAATTGGAGCTTATATAAAAGTTCGCACAGAACTCGGTCATTCGGTAATGCAGAGTTTTACTGAATTGGGGGACGTTTATGGGACTGATAAGATATCTTATGAGACAGTTCGTAGGTGGAGAAAGAAATATCTGACTGGCACATAGTCTGTCAAAGATGCAGTAAAATCTGGCCGACCCATGACTGTAACAGGCAAGGCAAACGTCAGGGAAATAATTGAAATGATTGCAGATACACAATTCGTGATATATCTTCGTGGTCTTTGGTGATCAGGTTATCCAACAGTCAGTTGGAATTCCCATGGGCACGAATTGTGCTCCTTTGTTAGCTGACCTGTTTCTATATTCACATGAAGCATGATTTATTCAAAAACTTCTACGCGAGAAGAAAAAATATCTTGTTGTGGCATTCAATTCGACATTTAGATATATCAATGTCGTTTTATCTATTAACAATAATAACTTTCATTCATATGTCGATTCGGTATATCCCTGTGAGCTCGAAATAAAAGACACACAGAGTCGTCCACTTCTGCTTCATACTTAGATATTTTATTGAAAGTAGACATTAACGGCAAACTGACAACTCAACTGTATGACAAACGGGATGATTTCAGCTTCTCCATCGTCAACTTCCCATATTTATGTAGCAATATTCCATTATCACCTGAAAAAGGTGTTTATATATCTCAACTGATTCAATACGCAAGAGCTTGTTCTGCGTATAGTCAGTTTTTAAATCGAGGTAAGTTACTGACAAACAAGTTGATAGTACAGGGGTTTCAACAGTCTCGATTGAAGTCAGCATTTCGCAAATTCTATGATCGTTATAACGATCTAGTTCGTAAATACAACCTATCATAGGGTCAAATGCTGTCTGACGTGTTTCATACCGATTGTTAGGCCGTTCTTGGCACATTGATTTTGACTACGGATAAATCCGTTTACCTGATCAGGATATAGGGCTCACCGTGGGTGTGACCGGTCGACAGGAGATGCTTACTCCTCCTAGGCACATGATCCCACCTCTGGTGTGTCCAGGGCTCCGTGTTTGCCCAACTATCTATTTTGTATTGCTTATAGGAGTTATGAGATTGATCACTGCTCGTTATCTTCGCCTTTCATTGCCAAAGCTGTTGGCATATCGTTATCGCGGGTGCATTTCATTTTGAAGCGTATTTTGAAAGTACGAAAGATTTCTGCCAGATGGATATCTATTGACAGATGACCAAAAACGGGTACGAGTACAAACCTTTAAGCAATAGCTCAACATTTTTCCCAAATTCAATCAAAGACAATTTGCAAACATTGTTAATGTTGACGAAACGTTCACCATCTCGAACCAGTAAGAACGATTGTAAACAAATTATGGCTAACTAAACACGGCAGAAGGCCTGTAGTTGCCAAAAGAACCATAAGCACAAAGAAGGTTCTTTATTGCATATTCTTCTCATGTGATGGTATAGCCGTACAAATTCCGGTGCCGAAAGGCATATGTGTTACAGGTCGGTATTTCCGAGATGTTATACTAAAAACGCTCAAGATATATTATCACAAACGACGCCCTGTTTCAGGATTTATGCATGTTCGTCTACTTCATGATAACCACATACATCTGAGCTTGTGAAGTAATTTTGAAGTCGGAGAATGTTACCGACTTGCCATACCCACCACTCTCCTGATCTATCCCCATGCAACTTTTTCCTTTTTGCAAAACTTAAAGAGTTCTAATCTGGTCGTCGTTACAAGTCCCGACAAGCCCTAGACTCAGCCATCAGCCATTGCCTCAAAGGTCTAAATCAGCGTATCGTGACGCCTTTCAGAAATGGATTCCGAGATTTAAATTATATATTTCAAACCGCAGAGAATACTTTGAAGGGATGTAATGTTCATTTCACTCTTCGGCTCAAATGTTTCTGAGATATCGTACAATACACATTACATATCGAAAAGCCATCGTATTTAGTGTTATTATTCTTTTGAATTAATGTTTTGTCATTTTTTTTAAATTATCTCTTTTATACAAATAATATTTTATTCATTTTATCATTCACATTTCTTTTTATGAAATTGCATTGCTTGGTCCAGATCAGATTAATAGTTATAACATACGATAATGTAGTGCTATCGTGCTTCATATCGTGCTTCAGTAGCTCTCGTTTTCTAATGACTATCGATCATCTGGTAGTGGAAATTAATTGTGACTGTAATTTAGCCCGGTAGTTTCCGAAGTTACACAATAAACGATTTTCACGATAAATGAAAAATCTTATACACGCAAAACACGATACACGAAAGATCTGATAAACGCAAAACACGATAGAAAACGGAAAACCTAATAAACGCAAAACACAATACGATAGGATACACGCACGATACCGTACGATACACGCACAATACGATATGATACACGCACGATACAATAGGATACGCGCACGATACGCTACGATACACGCACGATACGATACGATACACGCACGATAAGATAGGAAACATGCACGATACGATAAGATACACGCACAATACGATAGGATACACGCACGATACGATATGATACACGCACGATAAGATAGGATACACGCACGATACGATATGATACACGCACGATACGATACGATGTACGCACGATACGATACGATACAAGCACGATACGATACGATGCACGCACGATACGATAGGATCACGCACGATAGTAATATCAAGAGTAACGTTGCGGATACTGTAGATGAGGAGTCTGATGTTACTGATGTTGAAATAAAAAGGAAACATATTTAGAATGATGACTCGCATTTCACTGATTGATCACTCTCTGATATTTCTGAATAAATGGCAAAATCAATTTTATCGAAACTTACATTTTAGTGGTTAAATTTTCTCTCGAGTCACCACAAGGACAGGCAAAATTGGTACAGGACTGGTAACTTTGTATGGTTATTACATACAGTCCTTTGGAACAGCGAGTTAGAATGCTAAAATGTGAGCCTTGCTTATTCCCTTTTTTTAACCAAACACCAAATAGATAAAGAAAAAAACAGATGGTACGCACTTGCCTCATTTTTTTAAAAAAAAAATTATATCAAATGAAATCTTTTCATTCTATATCAATATGGACTTTCTGAAAAAATATCAATAGGGAACTGTACTGGTCTTTATCAAAATACCACATAGTTTAAAGTGTCATTGGAGGGTTGAAAGCCGTCTTTTTTCTTTGAAGTAGAGGGTCCAAATTTTCCTAAACTTCGGATGTTTTAAAGATAAATACATACAAGAAACATTGGCGCAAGCACCAAATATAAGGGCTGAAAAAGTTTTGGAAAGTATGAGAACTGAAAAAAAAATATTTGCGCGTCAACTATCAAAATGACTTCTTTCCGGGAAAAGAATGATGTTCCCGAAAAATTCCTCTTGTTTATAAGCGTGTAAATCACAACGTCAATGCTGGTAAAATTTAGAGGAGTTTCGATCAAATCCAGAGAACTAAATGAAAAGAATCGTTAATGAATAAGTAACTATTTATTGCTAGCGCCATCTGGCAATTATGCGGCAATTAGATTTTAGAACGCAGTTCGCAGTGTTTTATTCGTAATTCAAGGGTGAACTGCGTTATAGAACGCATTTAAAAAATGTGTGCATGAACAAGAAAACTAGACTGGAATTCTAAGGATGGGGTGCTAATGAACAACCCCCAACACTGAGAAAAAGCTTGTGAGACTGTACTCTCTGTAATTTAAAGAGATACGCTCACCCCATTTTTATTCATGATGCATTACACTAAATGGGAATAAACATCGGGTTCGAAAAAGACCCACACTTTGAAGACCAGCATTTTGAGGGTAAAGTATTAATGACCAACTCCTTCCACTGTGAAGAAATGGTCCTGATACTCGCACTAGTTATGGAGATTCGCTCCTCCGAGTTTTATTCATTATGCATCACACTTAGTGAATAAACATTGGGTTCGGAAACATCGAAGACCCCTACCCCAGGGCCTGAAATTTCGAGCGTAAGGTTTTGATAGTCATCGCCCATTATTTTGAAGAAAAAAATGGTGATGATACTTTCTCTATGGAGATACAACGCTTCAATTTTTATTTATTATGCATTGCACTCAGTGAATAAACATTGGGTTCGGAAACATCAACAACTCCTATCCCGGGGTCTGGAATTTGGATGGTAAGGTAGACTTAGTGGTCAATTTCTCATACTGTGAAAGTATGGTAATGGTACTCACTCTAGTTACAGAGAACCACCTCTCCAATTTTTATTCATAATGCATTACACTTAGGGAATAAACATCGGGTTCGGAAACATTGAAGACACCTTACCCTGGGCCTACAAATCTGAGGGTGTGGTATTAATAGCCATTTCCCAACATTGTGAAAAAGTGGTGATGGTACTATTTTATTTATAGAGATCCAACCTTTCAATTTTTATACATAATGCATTACATTCTGTGAATGAATATCGGGTTCGGATCTCTGTAACTACAGAGAGTACCATAACCTTTTTATACGCCCGTCTTAAGACGGGACGTATTATGGTATGGCGTTCATGTCCGTCCGTCTGTCCGTCCGTCTGTTAGCTTTTTCGTGTCCGACCCGTAACTTAAATACTACAAGGCCTAGAATTATCAAACTTTGTCTGTAGATACATCTTGGGTAGAAGGTGTGTCGCACATTAAAACCAGGTCACTGTGACTTTTCATTAAGAAGATATCCGTCTGTCCGTCCGTCTGTTAGCTTTTTCGTGTCCGACCCGTAACTTAAATACTACAAGGCCTAGAATCATCAAACTTTGTCTGTAGATACATCTTGGGTAGAAGGTGTGTCGCACATTAAAACCAGGTCACTGTGACTTTTCATTAAGAAGATATCCGTCTGTCCGTCCGTCTGTTAGCTTTTTCGTGTCCGACCCGTAACTTAAATACTACAAGGCCTAGAATCATCAAACTTTGTATGTAGATACATCTTGGGTAGAAGGTGTGTCGCACATTAAAACCAGGTCACTGTGACTTTTCATTAAGAAGATATGGCCATATATGGCAAAAACGTGTCCGGCTCATAACTTGAAAACTATTAGACCTAGAATCACCAAAATTGGTCAACTAATGCATCTTAGGTAGAAGGTGTGTCGCATCCTACTTTAAGGTCACTGTGACAAATAATTAAGGTGATATAATGTTTTAATGGGTACAATCTATACTGTTAACAATATGTGACGGGCGTATCATGTGCCGTGGCGGTGCACTTTATTTCACAATAGTAGGAGTTTACCACTAGTACCGTGCCCTCATATTGCTTCAGGCCCAGGGGTAGGGGTCTTCGATGTTTTCAAACCCGGTGTCTATTAACTAAGTGTGATGCATAATGAATACAAATTGGAGGGGTGGATCTCCGTAACTAGTGCGAGTACCAGCACCATTTCTTCACAGTGGTAGATGTTGACAACTAATACCTTACCCTCAAAATGTCGGGACCCGGGTAGGGGTCTTCGATGTCTCCGAACCCGATGTTTATTCACTAAGTGTAATACATAATGAAGAAAAATTGGAGGGTCGGATCTCTATCGCTAGAAAAAGTACCATTACCACTTTTTCACACTAATACTTTCCAGATCACGGGGTAGGGGTCTTCGATGTTTCCGAACCCGATGTTTATTCACTATGCAATGCATTATAAATGCAGTGGATGAACTGACCTGCAAACTAGGGGATATTGATCCACATGATATTAACAATGTATTGGTGAATAGTTTAAGTGATAACTGGGATGACATTATTATCACTGCAGCCAAAAAACAGGCATGGTGTTTGTAACCGTTGATAGAATTCACAAAACATGTAACAAAAAATCTAAAATAAGATGTAAAAGCTATTTTGATAGTAACTGCTATGTGAAACGGAAAGTACGGAAGCGTATTGCTGCCAATTGATATAAAGTTTTGCTATGTCGTACGAACGAGATACTAAGTCGTACGTACGATATAATAAGTCGTAATTACGAGATAATAATCGCATAAACGACATATACTAAGTCGTACGAACGAGATACTAAGTCGTTATTACGAGATAATATGTCGTACGTACGAGATACTAAGTCGTACGAACGACATAATAAGTCGTAATTACGAGATAATAAGTCGTATAAACGACAAAATTAATATTATGTTCCTAGTTGTGTGGATTTTGATTTTGGATCAGCTCTTTGGACGAATAAGGCATGTCCTAATTCGCTCCACTTTTAACATTGATTGGCAAGCCTAAAGACCAAAAAAACATGTAGTCTGCGTTGTAGATACGTTTGTAGATTAGTGTAGTTGTAGTGCTAGATGTATTTATATGTAGTTTTTGTTATTATTTTCTTTTGATATTGGCCACATTATGTAATTCTTTTCGTTTGTCCTGAAGAAGGGACGGGTCGTCCCGAAAATTTGACAATCTGGTTGTTCGTGTCGTTGGTCATTTTAGTGCTTTGTATAATTTTTTTGTATTTGACCTTGTATCCATGTTGTGGATCCGACACTTTGAGGTATCGGGTGTTGTTGGAACTTTAGTGCTTTTAGAGAGAGAGAGAGAGAGAGAGAGAGAGAGAGAGAGAGAGAGAGAGAGAGTATTTCTGACAAATCTTGTGATAACATGATTTTAGACCTAGACCTTGGAGTATGACCTTTTAAAAATCTTACATATTCAATATTCTGAACTATTTAATGTAGAACTTTGTAATTTTGTATATACCTGTAGCTTTTTAATGGCAAGACCTCTCATTTCATACTATGATCTATGTGGCCTTGACCTTCTACCAGAACAGCAAGGCCATGTTAGTCATACTGGTGTTGAAACATCCCTATTTTGTGTGAATTCATGTTCAGATAAGTATTCATGGGAATAAAGATTGAAATCTGGCCTCTTGACATTTGTTCATACCTCCAACTCCGGATCCATTGACAGTTTCGGTGAAATTCGGACATCAAACACAAACAGTAATGCTTCCTTAGATCTTGAATATCCATCACACATGCTAATTCACCTAAAGGAGCGAGAGAAAAACGAAGGCCTTTTGACAAAATGAAATGATAATTTTTGTACAGTTTTGCACAGCGTTTAGAACATTCGTGATGAAAAGACATTTTTCTTAAATTTGGTAGACTATGCAAACCCAAACCACAGACATCTGAAGTGTGCTTAATGTGTATAGATAATTTGCACACATGTTTCCGCTAATCCGTTAATCTTCAAAAGTCGTTCTGAATAGGAAATTAGTATTTTTATGAGATTTTGGGGTGACCATTTTGGAAGATTCATTCTCACTTAGCTAAATTTCTGAAATTGTTATTCCCACTTAGCTAAAACTGTGATTTTCACACCTGAGTGGTCCCTGGATATAGTCTGTTTTAGACTAACTACCTGTAGGCCTTAGACATTTTCCAATACTACCGCCAACAGCATTCCAATATTCTATGTTTAATGGACACACATTTTACAATGGAAATGGAACAAGAAATAAGAAATGAGTGGGGCTATGAAGCTCGATTCAATTCTTTTACTTCAAACTCAAGAGGGGGTGCCATTCTATTTACCCGGATATCTATGAACAGTCTATTTCAGATAATACTGGTAATTTTCTTGCACTTAGCATTTCATTAGAAAATAAGCCTGATATGTATATATACGGACCAAATGATGACTCTCCTGGCTTGTATCAGAAATTGGGAGATACTATTACAAAATTAAACAACGAGGAAATTATAATTGTTGGGAATGTTAATTTTGTACTAGACATCACCAAAGATTATTTCAATTATTTAGATGTTAATAACCCCAAGGCAAGGGAAATTGTTCTAGAACAAATACTATTTTTAAATTTAGTAGATATATATAGAGAATTCCATCCAACTGTAAATAGGTTCACTTGACGGATCTGAGGAATCATTGAGAGAAACTTTGAAAGAACTTGATGAATTTGATAAATTATCTGGTCTTAAAATAAACCGAGATAAAACTCATTGTATGGATAGGAAGTAAAAAAAAAAATCAGATCTATGAAAGATTATGTTCTGATATGAATTTCAAATGGACAATTCGATTTAAACTACTAGGAATCTATCATGATGTGGATTTAAATAAAATTTTGAAATTGAACTATGACATAAAAACTTGTGAAGATTAAGTCAATTATTGACCAGTGGAGTAAACGAAAGTTGACTCCAATTGGGAAAATAACTCTAGTGAAATCGCTCCTAATTTCACAACTAAATCATTTATTTATTGCCTTACCAAACCCAAAGAGTGCTTTCATAAAAGAACTTAATACTATTGTATTTGAATTTGTCTGGAATTCAAAATCTGATAAAATTAATTAAAAGAAAACTTGTCACACAAAAGTATGCATATGAGGGATTAAAAAAGGTTGATCTAGATTGCTATGTCAAAGGACTAAAGTCGATTTGTATAAGGAGATTGGTTATGGAGGACAACTCAAAATGGAACAGTCTTCTTGAAAATAATGTAAACTTGGACAAATTAATAAATGCAGGTTAAGACTATATCTTACAGATAGTTGAAAATTTAAAAAAAAAAAAAAAAAAAATTGGAATGATGTCATGGTTAAGGAAATTCAAGAAAAAGTTGTCATTAAATCTTGGTAGGACTATATGAGCCAACCTTTATGGAATAATCATAAGTTCAAGATAGAATGTCAGTCCATCTTCTATAAAACATGGTATGATAAAGGAATAAAAGATGTGCATGATCTGCTTGACGAAAAAGGAGAAATTTTTTAAATACATGTATTTAAAGACAAATTTAGCCTACAAATTAATTTTTTAACATACATGTATATGGGTATAACACTAGTAGTAGCCACAGATATGAAAAGGTATAACTGCATAACGCATCTGTGCAAAACCCCCTTATCCCCTTGAATATCAAATTATTTGTTTTAACAAAGAAAGGGTCGAAACCTATGTATGATACTCTCAATAAATCAGATATAGCATCTGATTTATTGAGAGTAAAAAAGAAATGGAGTAGATATTTCATTACCTCTGATAACCTATGGTAGGCAATCTTTTACCTGCCATTCTTGACTACATTGGATTCCAAATTATTATGGTTTCAATACAGAGTTAACCACCACATTTTAACTACTAATAGCTACATGTACAAATTAGGTAGAGTAGATTCTAAACTATGCACCTTTTGTGAGAGAGAAGAAAAAACAATTTACCATTTATTTTGGGATTGTACAAAAGTACAACAATTATTATCAGAATTTATCAGATATTGCAATTCAAAGGAGATTGAAATAGAATTTGATGTCAAAACTTTTATATTTGGTGACACAAAACAAAGACATTTCAGGTCAAACAATGCATTACTTATAATAATCAATATATATATATACATGTATAGGAATAGATGCCCAAAAAATCAGCTAACAGTTGAAGCCCTTCTAAATGATTAAAAACAATTGTATCAAATCACCCAGTATAGTTATATAGAAAGAAATGAATTAGATAAATTTAAAAAGGACTGGGGGAAATGGTCCCCATTAGTCAACTGACTCCCTCCTCTCTCACTCTCTCTCTAAAAGAAAATGAACATTATAATATATCTATATACATGTATATATGTATACTTATATATATTCATATTCTTTTGTATCTACTTCTGTGTAAATGTATGTCGATTGAGTGAAATAAAAAAAAAATGCCTGTAAATATCAGTCAGACCTATGAAATCAAATCGTATGTACATGTATATATATTATATATTATAAATATACCTTTATTGTTTAATCATCTCGTTCATTTAGACTGATGTGTTCCTTTTTATGTACATGCATTTCTTTATGTGTTTCATTATTAGACTGATATGTTCCTTAAATTTTCTAAATGTGTTTCATGTATGCCAATAAACTGAACTGAACCTTGATTTGTTACAAAACAGACTAATAGGTTACCTGTAATTATTTTCCTTTGTTCTTTGACACCATTACCTGTGCACCATTCCCGTCAGCTAAAACTGTTAAATTGTTATCTATTGTTCTTGTCGAGAAATTACAGGCAAATTGTCCACATTTTCTCCAGCACCCCCCCCCCCCCCCCCCCCCCCATTGCCAAAGTTAAAAAATTATAAAAATGCTACGTTCCTCTATGGAGGTTTCTTTTAGCATATTCAAACTCTACATCTAGACTAAATCTTTCATGTGCATGTAGCTGACTGGTTTGCTAGACTAGATATTCCATGTAACTTGACTGGTTTAGTACCTCTAGACTAAATCGTTCATGTAACTGACTGGTTTACTAGACTAAATCTTTAATGTAGTTGACTGGTTTAGTACCTCTAGACTAAATCTTTCATGTAACTGACTGGTTTACTAGACTAAATCTTTCATGACTGGTTTAGTACGTCTAGACTAAATCTTCAATGTAGCTGACTGGTTTACTAGACTAAATCTTTAATGTAGCTGACTGGTTTAGTACCTCTAGACTAAATCTTTCATGTAACTGATTGGTTTACTAGACTAAATCTTCAATGTAGCTGACTGGTTTAGTACCTCTAGACTAAATTTTTCATGTAACTGACTGGTTTAGTACCTCTAGACTAAATTTTTCATGAAGCTGACTGGTTTAGTACCTCTAGACTAAATCTTTCATGAAGCTGACTGGTTTAGTACCTCTAGACTAAATCTTTCATGAAGCTGACTGGTTTAGTACCTCTAGAATAAATCTTTCATGTAACTGACTGGTTTAGTACCTCTAGACTAAATCTTTCATGAAGCTGACTGGTTTAGTACCTCTAGACTAAATCTTTCATGTAACTGACTGGTTTAGTACCTCTAGAATAAATCTTTCATGAAGCTGACTGGTTTAGTACCTCTAGACTAAATCTTTCATGAAGCTGACTGGTTTAGTACCTCTAGACTAAATCTTTCATGAAGCTGACTGGTTTAGTACCTCTAGAATAAATCTTTCATGTAACTGACTGGTTTAGTACCTCTAGAATAAATCTTTCATGAAGCTGACTGGTTTAGTACCTCTAGACTAAATCTTTCATGTAACTGACTGGTTTAGTACCTCTAGAATAAATCTTTCATGTAACTGACTGGTTTAGTACCTCTAGAATAAATCTTTCATGTAACTGACTGATTTAGTACCTCTAGAATAAATCTTTCATGTAACTGACTGGTTTAGTACCTCTAGAATAAATCTTTCATGTAACTGACTGGTTTAGTACCTCTAGAATAAATCTTTCATGTAACTGACTGGTTTATCCACTGAATCAATGCCCTATATTTCCATTAGAAAGTACTCATATTTAGGTAGAGATATTTTCATTTTAAAACAAGATATCAGAACTATAAAATTCTTGCACTTTACAGAGAAAGAAGTTATGAAAATTATGTGTCACTCGGACAACTCTTGTATACAAATTATACTTAATTAGTGATGACTAAAGACGACTCATTTCTGATACAAAGTCATCTGCCTGATTTGCAGATAATAATAATAATAATAATACCTTTATTTAACCAGGATTACATATTTAGCGATAACGCTAGTTTTCAATATGGTCCTGCATATAACATACATACAGACAGATATTAGTAAAATAAACACAGATTAAAAGAAGTAGAATACAGATTATTTTTTTCAGAATATCACAGGCGAATACTAGTGCCCTAGTACCAAAAACACGAGTTATTGGATTATTTCTGATGTTTTGGTAGCGGAGAATAACGCAATATATGTATACGGATGGACATTCACTCATTGAGATTTTCTTCAGTCAACCTAACCGACCACTATGAAATGATATCATGAATAACCACATTTTATGCATCAATCTCCAGTCATGTACATGTAGCAGCATGTAACCCCCCGCCCCCGCCCACTTTTCTTGATTAGTGACGTACATATTGTTATCACATACAAAGTTCGTTATTCTTACATGCAAAGATTGATTTATTTGCTGGTCACTGTTATAGTAGTGGTAAATGGTTGTGGAAATGCAAGGTTGAACCGATAAATTGATCTCATGTACTGAAGGATACCCCCCCCCCCTTCCTATATGATTGTGGGGTTTGAGCAGAAATGCTTTCTTGCTAACTAAGATTTTTTATACAAATATGAAGGCACCCCCCCCCCCCCATCCGTCCACTGTCGCTAACTACCTGCAGGCACGCCAATGAGGCCATCTTAGGACTAACCTTAGTCCTAAGTAAGGTCATCGAATTTGTCTTAGTTTTCTAGGACTGTGTATTCAAAGCAGTTGATATATCTAGTCAACATCAAACTGGAACTATTTTTCGAAATAGATCTAGTTTACCCTACCATCTTGCATCTCCGTGTATTACCGACATATTGATGCCACCCGCTTGTTGGAATGTGTCATCGTAGTACAGACGTCAACGTCAGAATTACACAAAATGATGTGAATTTTTTTTTATATATCTTAGTCGTCCTCAGTATTTTATTAAAGTAGAATTCTAGTGAATTATTTCAATGTCTCGCAGTATGAATCGTTATAGTATGGAATGATGCATGTCCATTTTATGATAGAAATTAGCAATATTAATTTAGGCGGATGGGGAATTGTTTGACAATAACATTATGCAGAACGGCAAGTTGCTGTGTCTGTACAACGAATTGACATACAATTCAAATTCTAGATAAGATACCGGGTATAAATGATATCGGTCTTATTCAGTTAGTTCTTTTTGTGATATTAGAAATCTGTCTTGTACATCACAATGCACCAGCACATACAACGCCATACTCAAAAAGATTTTTAAGAATTTCAGTTTTGAAAATACATAGAGCATGAACTGCATCACTTGTTAGCGCGAAAATCATGCTGGTGTGAAGCATTGCAGTTCTCAAGCATTTTCAAAAATGAAATTTATTTTTTATATTTACACTCCACTTTCATTTCTTTCGGGATTACCAGACGTAATGAGAGACATACAATATTCATCATCGCACTTTGTTCACAACTACATCGCATTCATGAGAAAATAGTTACATGTATTATTACAACTGGTAAAGATATTGAAGGCAAAAGCATTGGAAATGTAAATACCTGGCTAGTGGCAATCTAGATGCGGGTATAGTTCCAGCACACACACACACACACACACACACACACACACACACACGTGTAACGCGTGTCAAATGAACACTTTAACTTCCCACCTGCAACTGAACACTTCTACAGTTATTGGTATTTTAGTACGAAAATTTACTATTTGGTACTAAAAACAACATAGAAGACGTTGCTGCGGTCGAAATTTGTGAAATATCGTTTTATTCACTCCTTGAATTTTTGCTTATCAAGTGCACACGGTCAATTGAACACTTTCCTTTACACACAGGCAATTGAACACTTTCCTTTACACACGGTCAATTGAACACTTTCCTTTGCACACGGGCAATTGAACACTTTCCTTTACACACAGGCAATTGAACACTTTCCTTTACACACAGGTAATTGAACACTTTCCTTTACACACAGGCAATTTAACACTTTCCTCTACACACAGGCAATTGAACACTCTGGCGCACATGGCCAATTAAACACTCTGATACACACGGGCAGTCAAACACTCTGAAACATCCAAACAATCATTCTCACCACGCAAAATAAATAAGGCCAATCTCTAAAGCTTACAAAAAAGCGTGAAACGATTACATAAATCGAAATTGGGATGGGATAGACAATGAATTATTGCTCTCTTCAATTGAATTGTAGCATGCATTAATACTATTGTTGGTATCATTAAATAATTATTATAATTCATTTGAGGAGAACAACAATTAAATTATTGCGTGCATCAATTCAGCAGAATAATGATATCAATAATTCAATTCATGCTCACAATATCTATAATGCAGAATTGAAAGATATTATTTCAAGAGATCTTTGATTGCAATGTTGCGTGCATGAAATGAATTGATAATATCTTTAAATAATTAAAGATATCTTCAAATATTTGAGTTTGTTATTTTGGCGCTCCATAGATCTAAAACTATTCCTAGTGGATTCCGACTCAAGACATCATACCAGCTCTTGCCACAAATGAATTTCACCATACAAGTGATAAACACACACTTAAATATGTTGCAGAAAAATAAAGATCAGGTGGGTTGCATATACTATAGCCACCTCTCTTTTAATTTCTTCATAAAATTCATATACTTAAAGGAATTTTTCTCCTTGAAAAGGTGATATTTAAAAATTTGTCACTTTTTAAGGAATTTTATAATCCCCTAATAGTATGTACCGGGGTAATTTCTGAACTGTTTGGTGAAAATGTTGACAATTAAGAATCAGTCACTGGTTATCCATGTGAAATTTAGCTATCTCATATGAATAAACTCTTGATTATTTTACTATAATGTACCATATTAACCAATTTCGGAAATAATTCCTTATTTGTCTTAAATCTTGATTTGATATAAAGAGCAAACTGAAATGATAAACAAAAGTTCACATTGAACACCAGTGAGGCAATCATATACAAATATCAAATTCATATATTACAGAATTCATTAAGATATTTGAATTATTCTAATATTTTAATGTTTCATGGTAGCAATGAAAACAGCAGGTCTTTTATTCTCAGTCATATATTTTATTATATTACAGGGGATATTATATGTACAATTAGTAAATATATATACATCATATATGTAATTGCATGTGCAAGAAAAATGTATACATACATGAGTAATTCAACCACAGACATATCAATAAATTTACATTTAATACATTGAATGAATTGAATGTAGTCCTTTGATTAAATAATCAACAAAGATGGATCCATATGATAATACATGTATTTGTAAAAGAAAAAAAGAGAGTTCCATTTTTTATACAAATGATATATGTACAAATATCAAAATCAACATGAGGCCCATGGGCCACATCGCTCACCTCAGTCACCTTGGCCCTGCAGTTGTGATTTTTAAATGCTATTTTATCAATCTTTACTCTCATGAATAATGTGACCCAAACCTAGCCCTAAAGAACACAACATTACTAAAATGAATTCATATAACACAAAGATATGACTAGCATGATATTACTGTTCTGGATAAGACCAAGGTAAAAAGTCATAGGTCTTGGTATGATATGAAAGACCTTGCCATAAGTAATCTATATACAAAACATGAAAGCCCTATCTAAAATAGTCCTGGATATACTTAATAGGTTATACTTTTTTAAAAGTAGGTCAAACTCAGAGTTCAGGGTTACAAGGTCAAAGAACATAATATGATTGATTGTTTTAGCTGTTTTCCACCACACTCAACAGTTTTTCAGTTATCTGGTGGTGCCCAGTTTTTATTGGTGGAAGAGAGAACCCAGATACAATGTACCTGGGAAGAGACCACCGACCTTCCGAAAGTAAACTAGGAAACTTTCTCACTTACCGGTGCGAGCAGGATTCAAACCAGCACCAACCAGAGTTGAGAGGCCCCTCAACAAGATGAAAGGTTTTATCATAAGAAATTCATAATATATAATATATATGAAAGATCTACCTTAAACACAATGTAGTTCAGGACATACTGAATAGGTCAGATTTGGTTTGCCATAAAAATTGTATATACAAGATATGAAAGCCCTAGCTTAAATAGTTCCAGAGATATCTTTAAAGATTTTTCCTTTAAATATATAAGCATATAAAACTTTGATCCCCTATTGTTACCACACCATACCTCCCGGGGAAATGATTTTAACAACTTGAATATGCACTATGTCAGGAAGGTTTAATGTAAATTTGTGTGCTTCATACTAAATTTGAAAAGATTTCCGTTACTCGAATCGTAAATTGATCGCTGTTTGTTATCTTCACCTTTCAGTTATAGAATTTAGTTAAAAATGTTCAATTGTTAACGTCGACGGACTACAACAGACGCAGACCAATAGCAATATGTCATCAAGTGACCTAAAATTGTATAATTTTTCTAAAGCTTTTGAAAATTTATAATGCTATAAAAGCCTAGTCTGATCCCTTACAATCCATTTCAATAGTTAAGTGTAAAAACAGACTGGCAGGGATGGGGACCAAACTTAAGAAAGCTGTGAGATTAGTTCAATATTCAAACATACAGTATTTGAATAATAAGTATTTAACCCAAGTGGGATGATTTCATCCAAAATATTTCACTAAAAATATTTGTGAGGATATTAGTTCACACAGACATTATGTTTCAAACTGAGTATGAGTATGGAAATGAACTGGGGTTCAAATTGACTGGCTACCTAACATGGCTACATCAACAAAGAAAATCACTTGAAGCTGCGAGTATTTGGGTTATATGTGGGTTTAGGGAATATTTGAAAGTATGTTTGGAAACAAGCATAGTGGGAATATATGTTAGGAATTGTTGAATATTAAATTCATGAGACAGCGATGCAGGAATGCAGTGATAGAGGGACTTAACCATGCACTTTTTTTCTGTGCCGTAAATTGAAGATTTTTTATAAGGGGTTCATCTGAAGCTCTCTGACTTGCCCCAATACCTTCTCAAAGAGCTACAATTCTGCATCTAGTTTTTGAGGAGAAGATTTTAAAAGATTTTCCTTGCATATATTTCACATGTAAAACTTAGATCCCCTATTGTGACCCCACTCTACCCCTGTGAGCCATTACTTTTAACAAACTTGAATCTGTACTATATATGAATGTAAAACTTTGATCCTCTATTGTGACCTCACCCTACCTCCGGAGACGATGATTTGCACAAAACAGGAACCTTTTATGTGAATTCAACTTTCCTGATCCAGTGGTTCTTAAAAAGGTTTTTTAAATGACCCACCCTATTTTTGAATTGCCATGATTATTTCCTTTTTGAAGGGTGCGTGACTCTTTATATGAACAAGCTTGAATACCATTTATCTATTGATGATGAGTACCAAGATTTGATTGAACCTGGCCCAGTGGTTCACTCTGGAGAAGAAAATGAAAATGTGAAAAGTTTACAGACAGACGGACGACAGGCAAAGGTGATCAGAAAAGCTCACTTGAGCCTTTGGTTCAGGTGAGCTAAAAAAGTATATAAACATGTTCAATGTTAAACCTGTTTGTTGTATTGCTAAACAGCTCCATTGCCAGCATCTACCCTTTCTGAGCTTCCAGTGTCAGACCTTGATATCATCATCATCACTCATTTTGACTATCCAGCCAAATTAATCTTTTTACAAGGGTGAGGCCTGGCTGTCCTGTCGAGGTTGAAGTTTGTACTTCCACACTTGGCGACCCAGTGGATTGATCCTATCCAATCCTCTAAACTCTAGGTCTCGTTTTAGGATCTCATCCCATGTCAGCTTTGGTCTACCTGTGAAGTTCTTTTCTGTTGATTATGATGCATAACATTCTGACAAATCTGCAAAAATATTTAGAGAAGTGATTAGTGAAAGGTCTTCGTAAAAGGTATTCATAGAGATAGCAAGAAATGTATAATTAGATAAAAATCATAATTTCTATTTCTACAAAGTAAGTGTTTATCAAATGATCAGCTGTAAATATTTCACATATCATTTTTTAAAGATTCAAAGTGATACAGATATTATAAACATTTTATGACAAATATATCATAACTACAGGTTGTTTTTATGGAAAACAAATGCATCCCCAGCTCCCCAAATTGGAAGTGCTCCAAATGAAACCTCCAACCCCTTAATGTACTGCATGGTATGGAAGATAAAGCATGAGCAGGAACATAGACATTATGAACTCCAATAATTAAGCCACATAGGAGAAGGTTTTAAAAATTATTTTACACCTTCCACCCCTCAGATTCATTCCACTATATTAAGGACAACATTTGGATCTTTGATCTGTCCCTGCAATATGCACATCACAAATGGCATTGAAGTATTGTACGAAATTTCAAGTCTATCAGATAAGCCGTATAAGAGAAGTATTTACAAGCTATTTTTACATCCCCCATCCCTCTTAGATCTACTATTAACTTTAAGGAAAATAATTGGGCCCACCTGTCCCAACAATATGCACATCTACCAATGGCAATGAAGCATTGTACAAAGTTTCAAATCTATCCAATAAGCCATATAGGAGGAGAAGTGTTGACAAGGTACTTTACATCCTCCACCCCTCTTAGACCTACTATAACTTTTAGGAAAATAATTGGATCCTCTCGTCCCACCAATATACACATCTACAAATGGTAATGAAGCATTATACAAAGTTTCAAGTCTATATGATAAACCATATAGGAGAAGTGTTCACAAGATTTTGTGGCAAACGGACAGAAAGTACAAAAACAATGTCTCCCCTGAAAGAGGGGAGACATAATTACAGTACTGCAGCAATATTTTCACTGTATTTTAGTTGGAGGCTGTCAAAATACAAATCATCAATACTCTTAAGGTGCAAATCAAAAATTGTATATATATCTTTTCTCAATACATTTTAATGAGTTTTATTTCATCTCTAGTGGACTCTCTTTAGGACTGGCTCATTCTGCTGGGGATATGGACATCTAGCTATCCTGATGCCATGCTCTTTTTAATGAATATTGTAATTTCTGGGTTAAATGTCAAAGCCACTTGTTCTCTTTGATGTAAAATTATGTTTGACTGAAATTACAGTGAAGGTTATTTAATAAGCAATCTAGCAGACACATTCAAGCAATACCTGTTCCCTACCACTAATTACTATTCCAATATTTATTCAAATTCAATGGAACCACTGCACTTCATATACTATTTTGTCAAAATGCACAGTATTAATGAAGAGGGTGTTGCAACTTACATGTACCAGATAAGACGTATCATCAATATTCTACCTATTAATATCTGCTCTAGAACCTGATTTTCATGCACCCTTGTTATATGATGGACTGTATTATGATATTTAACAAGCTCTTTCATCTGTCTGTTAGCTTTTTTAAAAATTCAAAATCTTAGTTTTTCAATCCTTATACCCACTCAGGTGATCTAATCAGTAATTAAAAAACTGATTAATCTTTTTGAACATCACATCTAGCAAAGATACTTACGTACATATGTAACTTTAAAATAATACTTATACCCTGTTCAAACAGCGGTTTTAATGCACATTTTAAATTAAAATTTTCAAACTTTAATGCGCATCAAATATACTTCGTAGAATAGATATAGGCCTCTGCATAATGACACAATTGGGTCACATGCATCATACCCCTGGTTAGCTATAGATTTATATTTATGCTATTTTTGATTGAAAAACTATATGTAATTAAAAAAAAGTTAATTGATTGCTAAAAAAGTGAACATTAAGTCATTAGAAAATGCCAGATGTAGATCTGTGCTCTGCAGAGACATACTGGGTCATATGCATAAAGAAGAAAAAAAAACTGTAAAACAATTCTCTTTGATCCACTGTAAATTGTAGGAAAATATTAGATCCCCAGTCTATGCGAAAGACATCGGACAGTCGGACCTGACCGATGTGCAGTGCCTCAGGTCCGATGCGTCATTTTTTACACCGGACCGGAATGTCCGATGTCTCAGTGTCCGGTTTTGAGCTTTACTATTTTTACGTGGAGTCATTAAAAATGTTTGTTATATTAAGTAAAAAATATCGCACAAATCCATATACGTAAATGAATGTGATTAAAACCACATGGACCGTCTAAAGTATTATGTGGGAGCGATCCTGGTAAAAGAAATCAATAGTATTACATGTACTAGTATAATAAATAAAATTTCCTTGGTTTTGCGTTTTCACGTGTTTCACTTTTTTACATTAGGTTTTTCGGTCTAACAAAATTTGATTCGGTCCTGTATGTTCATTGATTACACAGGACCGAATGTCCTGTGTGGTCCAAAATACTTTCGCATAAACTGGATCCCTGGGTCAGAAGAATGTGAACAACATTAAATGATAATGAAGTATTGTACAGAATGGCCTTCATTTTTGCAGTTACTGCCCTTAAACCGGAAGTAGGGGGCGTGCTTACCGATGGGGTCCTAAGATTCAGATAAAATAGTGGTAACAAATAGGGTATTGTAAAGCTTATGGTATCAAAATCTTTATTATGGGTCGAGTTTTAACAGGTTGTATCGTATCTCTTATACTGTATGGGGAATAATTTCACGGGTTGTATTTTTTGCGTTTTTTTTTTTCATTTCAGACACATTTGTGGGTTCATAAATTCGCAGATTCGAATCACTTTAAGCCCCCTCCCCTTTTTCTAAACACATTGTGTATTAAAGAATAATAAAAATAAAAATATATTCAGTTTCTTAAATTCGTGGATTTATCTATACCACGAATATAGCTAAAATTTTCATTGCCATTTATTTTCCCCTATACAGTAATAACAAAGCCGATAGTTTATTCAATTCTACAAAGAACACTTTAAAATATATTCATTTCGTTAAATTGAAAGGGGGAGGGGGGAGGGGGGGAGTATAGACTAGACCTATATCCAGTAGGTCTATTTAGTGCTTAATTCTGTCCAAGTAATGGTACAATTAATACAAAAACTTTCATGAGTAATCTGTAAAATAAAAATAAAAAATAAATAACAGACCCCTAGCTGAGAACAAAAGCACCATGAAACCATATGATGATATAAAGGTAAATATAATTGTCAGGTATGTAACATTATTTTCAAAAGGGCGGAGGCAAGGTGAAGTTGACTTTACAATTATTGTCTGAAAATTCTTGAAAAGCAAACACAAATAAACAAAAATAACAAAACCCAAAAGCTCCAAATCCTAAATCGTGAAGGGGGGGGGGGGGGGGGGGGGGGGGGGGGGGTGTAAAGGTTATATAGTCCTGAAATTCAATTAATTAGTTCCTTAAATTTTATAGTTCCACTATAATTTTATACTATACTATATATATATGAAAACAGATTTCAACAGAAAATTTGCATTGAGAGATACGGATTTGATATTCTTAACATATGTTCCGTTTATTGACACCTGGTGTACATATTTTTGTCCACAGTGTGAAAGGATCACAAGTTAATGATTGCATGTGTTGGTTGCACATGTAATTTCTTGCATATTCATTGTGGATTTTTTTTTTTGGTCATCAATAATATTGATAAAAAGTATTAATGAAGGAATTGCTCATCCTTATTCTGATCTTAACTGAGATATCGTGGAATGTGAAAAATCCCATACAGGATGTATAAATATAATAAATGACTAAAAATTTTGTACAGTCATATCAAATGTCAGTAATTACACTTCATTTCTACAAAAATTCCTTAACTGGCATTTAATTACAATCAGAAATAGTAAATTCTCTATCTATTCCTTATAATGATAAAATTACTTGAGGACCCCACCGTGTTGTGCTCCCCCTGTATTCAGGGGGAAATAACTCATGCTGCACTGTGAACAATTGTATCCCATTCCCTGGCTATTCGATAAACCATATAAAGCATTGTACAAAGTTTCAAGTCTCTCCAATAAGCCATACAGGAGGAGAAGCGGTCACAAGATTTTGTGACAGACAGATGGACAGACTGACAATATAAACTTCAGTACAAGTTTCAATCAGAAAAGCTCAGCTAAGCTAAAAACTAATTATTTATAATTTGTTGGTGGTCATTTTAAGTTGAAAAAATATGCAAATGATAAGAAAAAAATCAATTAAAATATGCAAATTCATTTTTGGGTTGAATGTTAAACAAATTTACTACATATATGTATCTATAGTTTACAAATCATTACATTTGGCTAAATGATATAATTATTCTACATATATATCATCTAAGATTTTAATTATACAAAGTGATATCATATAAAATCTGTAAATAAATTATGGATCAACAAAATTGCTAAATACTGAGATCTGCTTTCATATTTACTGTACTTAAGGACACATAGAATTTGATATTTAGATTATCATCCACACCACCCCTCTCAAAATTACCCACCCCATTGTTTTTTTATTCTACCTTTTTTTTTAAAAAAAGTTGAGAACAAATATTTGGCTTGTATATCAAACATTTAGAGTATTTCAATGACTGACCCTAACAGTTTGGCATGTTGTGTGGTATATTTGACATGTTTCTATTATAAGGGTACTCTAAGATGTGGTAGTTGTGAAGGACTGTTGCAGTGTGATATGCATTTGGTCAAGTGACTGCACATGTAGGCCTTGTTAAAATAAATTAAATGGAGATGCTATTGAATGTGAAAGTATGCGATACCATGCCATTTCCCAATCCTGTCTTTGGAACTTTATTGAATGTGCATGTCTTAAACTAGAAGATGATGGCAAACTGAATTGAACAATATTAAGCAAAAGAACTACAGTTAAGTGACTGTTGCTTTGTGGTACAATGATGGTAATTATGACTCATTAATTAGCAGATACGGCAATGGCATATCCTGCATATTCAAACAAGAGGCCCATGGGCCACATCGCTTACCTGATTCACCTTGGCCCATATTTAAAGATTTTTTCTACATATATTGCTTCTAAAACTTTGATCCCTATTCAAGTATTGTGGCCCAAACCTACTCATGGGGGCCATGTCTCTCCTACCTAAAATCTAACTCCAAAAGAAAACACAAACATAGCTTGTAAAGGGGATAGGAGGACATCCAGTCCTATTAAAACATTGGAAGGAAAATTTGATCTGGCCACAATTGCTACACGAAATTTTAAGTTACGAAAAATTAAAAATTTACATGTAAATACCTAGACTGTGTCAAGCTGAATGAGCAAGTTTGTGCAGAACGAACAAAAATTACACCAAGCACAGCGACACCTTTTGGAAATTTTATTTTTACAAACTTGAATCTGCACTACAGAGCTGTATGTCAGGAAGCTTTCATGTAAATGTAAACTGCTCTGGCCTAATAGTTCTTGAGAAGAAGATTTTTAAGGATTTTCTCTATACTTATTTGAATGTAAAAATTTGATCCCCTATTGTGGCCTCGGCCGCCCTACCCTGGGAGGCATGATTATGACAAACTTGAATCTGTACTATTTCAGGAAGCCTTTACGTAAATTTGTACTTTACTGGCCTTGTTATTTTCCTACTTTCCTAGTTCTTGTGAAGAAGATTTTCCCTATATATTTGTAAATGCAAAACTTTGATCACCTAGTGTGGCCCTATTCTACCCCAGGGGGTCATGATTTTAACAAACTTGAATCTGCACTATGTCAGGAAGTTTTTATGTAAATTTGTACTTTCCTAGCCCAGTGGTTCTTGAGAAGATGATTTTTAAAGATTTTCCCTTTATATTTGCATGTAAATTTAAATATTTAATCCCCTATTGTGGCCCCATCCTACCCACGGGGATCATGATTTGAACAAACTTCAATCTACACTATGTCCGGAAGCTTTCATGTAAATTTCAGCTCATCTGGCCCAGTAGTTCTTTAGAAGAAGATTTTTAAATGACCCCACCCTATTTTTGCAATTTTGTAATTATATCTTCCCTTGAAAGGGGGTGTGGCCCTTTATTTGAACAAACTTGAAAGCCCTTCACCAAGGATGCTTTTTGTCAAGTTTGGTTGAAATTGGTCCAGTGGTTCTTGAGAAAAAGTCAGAAATGTGAAAGTTTACAGACAGACGGACAACAGAGGATAGGAAAAGCTCACTTGAACTTTCATCTCATGTGAGCTAAAAATCACTATTATCGAGAAAAGTGAAAAAAAATGTTCAACTTCAGTGTTACATGAAAATGTACTTCAAAATCACTCAACAACAATTATAATATTGCTGTATGGAAATTTTCTGTCCAAAGAAAACAATGTAAAAAAATGAAGTAATCTACACTCTTCAGCAACATGCGAGTATAATGAATGTGAAATATATATTCTGAGAAATAAAAAAAAATAAAGTAAAATCCACCCCCCTGCCCATTTTTTTTCCAAACAAGGATGAAAATCTAAAAAAATAATTTCATGACTAGGCCAAAATAAAAAGTATGTTTGTTTCAGGTCGCCCGCCCGACCCTAAATATATCCACCGACCCTATTAATTTTTTTCAATTTTCCGATTTCAATTTATCGATATACGAACTATTACCCGAAATGCCAAGACATCTATTGTAATATCAAAACTCCATCACATACTGTGTATTTTGTCAATTAATCAATGTGCTCTGAACCCATTTTTTATCTATTAAACACATTATATTACAACTTTAACTATAAAATTTTCATTGATTCAAAGGCACATATTTATTTTTATTTTTTTTGAATATTGAAAAATAAAAATAAAATAAAAAACCTACCTACCGACCCTTTTTTTTTTTACAAACACATTATTTTTTTTGGCCCTATGTGGCCTAAAATATTTTGTATACTTACTAATTTCAAAACTCGAAAGGAAATGTTATCCATGTGAAGCCATTGTGCTCTGTTCATCCTCTGGGGAAGACAATTAATTCTTTGATTTGCAGTTTGTGTCATGACTACACCATGATATCTTCTAATCTCGTCATATTATCAGAAAGTAATTTTGGCAGTTGGCAAGTGGTGTAACTTCCTCATGATCAGATCTTCTATACTGTGTCATATTCAGCATAAAGTAACAAGGGCTATCATCTAGTTCTGAGGTACTGAGGAAGGGCTGTTTTTCTCAACACATAGCCTTTCTTCTGGTATTCTTAGGGATACTTTATTCATCTTTTAATTACATTTTCTTCTTGGAGATTAAAAGTTGAAGACCACTGAAAGAAAAAGAAGTGATTTAATATTCATCTTTTAATTACATTTTCTTCTTGGAGATTAAAAGTTGAAGACCACTGAAAGAAAAAGAAGTGATTTAATGAGTTCCATGTAGTTTATTGAATGTGCTGACCAGAATATTATCTAACTGTAGTAAATTCATGTTAAAAAATTGGTCATGGTAGCTCAGTGGTAACAGGATCAACAAATCATGGTTTCGAGCCATGCTTGTACTTTATTTAGGGTGAAAATGTAGGTAGTGAGGTGAATGCTCCATCCTCATATTTAGCATTCAAAAGAGAAAGTTGCTGGTCTTTCTGATGAGACCTTTAAACACCACATGCATGCGTCTAAATGTGTGGCACTTCATATTACTGAAATATTTTCTACAGGTATTATACTAAAATCAATATACACATACATTTATATAAAAATCATATACATGTTAAAAATCTTTATCATTTTAGAATTTTCTTCTTCTGACAAAATGATGCACAAGTACATAAATGGAAGCTATGCCACTATATGTCATGACACTGTACAGCTTGATCAGTTGATACATCACATAAACAATCACAGATGTGAACAATCGAGAAAAATTCAGTACACAACATCATTCCTTAATTTTGAATTGTAGCTGAAGATCATTCTTCCAAGATCGAAATGGAGCTTGGCAATGATTAGCGAGGGTTGAATTATTCTTAAAAAGTAGATTTAAAGCAAAAGTTAACTGCCAAAGTTACCAGGAGACAATAATCCATACATCGTTCGAATTTCCTCCACTGCCACCTAAAGTGCATGTGTAAACCACGCGTGTGACACCACAGTCCGACAGGCTACATTGTAAACAAGTAAAATGCATTCAGAGTAATAGTTTTACATATCATATTATGTTTGGTTTATAGTCTTAGTAGTTACATACCTATGCGCCCAGTATGCGGTACACCTGTACCATGTACGCGGACTGCAAGCAGTGCGGCGTAATGTACACATGCAGCCTCGGAGATTTCAACCCGGACAAAGTGGAACATGCCAATCCGAATACATATATATCTTTCGTTTTTATTTTTCCATTTTATTTATTTATCTATTTATGTCATGGCCTTGGAAAAAACTTCAAAGTAGGGAGATAGATGAAAAGGGGGATACGGTCCAATCATCAAAAAAAAAAAAAAAAGTGACGTGTGGAGGGGAGGGGTGGGGTTGATTCCTAAGGACCTGGCGCATATTTATTTGTTTTTAAATGTGAAATTCTATCCAAAATCAATATGAATTCTTAGTATACAGAGTACATTAACTGCAAAGATTATAATTTAGAAAACAGTTCACGCAGATTTATCACATTCATCATCAAAATTTTCAGTAACTCGGGTACTCTGTCGCTTGTACATAACACGATCGGTATGAAACACCATTTAATCAGTCTATATAATAAAAAAAACCATTGTTAATATACAAAAATTTTCTTTCAACCGTGTTTACTTACCTCAGATGGACCAACTTCTTTCCCTGGAAAAGTCCATTATGATGACATCACAAATTACGTTATTTAAAACAGAACATGCGCACTTCGAAAGTGTGTAAGTCATGCTCGCAAGGAAAAAAGATGGACGAGTGCTAAATCTTTACACACCTGTTACACACATCTCATAAATCCTGTTAAGTAAACACTTCAGGATTTTGATGGTAGATGAACTATTTAATGATTTTATGCTGATTTTTATAAAAATCCAACTGAACACCACCATAAAGGGTAATTTTTGCCATTTGGGAGTCTACGCCCCCTTTTTTGGGCGGAAAAGGTACACAATTTGGACACAACTTCCCCCTCCTCTCTAGAGTTGCCCTTGTTGCCTTTCATCCATTGGCTTTCTCCTACCCCCTTGACACCCATTCAATAGCCGTGAGGTCTAATAGTGTATGTAAGGGAAAAAAACCAAAATGACTGGTAAAATCGGTCAACCAATGGGGTGGGATTGCAACCTCCGTAAATATCCCCTAGATCCGCCCCTGTATGGTATGTACCAGGGGTATAGCATTCTAAAGCTATCTGATGTTATTGGGGACTATTTTGATATCCCTCGTATATCCCTCGTATATGACGAACTTAGCCACTCTATATAGGTCATCAAACCCAGAGTCAAAATAAAGTTAGACTGTATAAATAGTTTTTGATAATAATTAAATCATTCACTAAGACTGGATGAGCCTGTGGAAGCACGACTGGTTTTCCTTTGTCTTTTTTTTTTTTTTTTTTTTTGTTGTCAACATATGTGACTTTATACAATGTGTTACGGTCATTGTTTTTTGTGGACGGCAAAATGATAATACAATCATGTTTATCATCTCATGGCATCGAAGTGACGACAATACTCAATTTATCATCACAGCATACGTGGGATCAAGAATTATTTAAAGGAGATCATTTTTGATCAAGATAGATGCAGTCGGGCACGTAATCAAATTTCGTCTTTGAGGCAGATTTAATCAGGTATCGACACTATCGATATTGTATCTAAATCACCTAAATGTTTGATCCAGTGTTTGTGTCCTACATGGGACAATCTCTGGGTTATGTTTCTAATGAATACCCCCCCACCCCCCCCCCCCCCCCCCAAAAAAAAAACTAGACCCTGGCTTGGGTAATGTTTGGCCATAGATGTAAAAGAATATGCATTACGTTCATGGTTTGGCGAATGAAAACGATAGTTAAAGGCATGTATTTTTTCATCGTGTTTTATATATACCTGCACGTTACGCCATACGCAGGCAATATCAAAGCTTCCGACAAACTAGGTGTTACGACGTTTATATGTAAAGTTTTAAAGGATGCCAAGAAAATACAAAGATTATACCAAAGGGGCGGGGGGTGGCTGTACTGTGAAAGTCACCTATAGATAAGGCTCTGATGTGCTATAAAGTGAGAGAGCAGATGTAAATATTTGGGTATGGACGATGCAGTGGGTATCTAGATTTTGAATTTCGTAAATCAAATTAGCTAACAAATGTCCCTCTACTACAATTTATTGAATTACTTGAAAATTTGGTTATCAATGTGAATAAAATTTGATGAGGTATTAGAATATTTTGACACCTATGTTAATCTACAGAAACAAATGACTACATGCGGCAAGGAATGAGTACCCCGAACACTCAACTTATTCACAATCTGCAAACATCTTCAAACGTCTCTGAAACCTTATTCAGAATAATTGATCTTTAATTTGTTTGGAGGGGGGGGGGGGTATTTCATTTCTAGTTATTTTCAACTTCTTCATTGCTAGTTAGTAATGATTAAATGACATATGAGTTAAATGTTTAACATTGTTTCTACTTAGTTACACCCGGAGGCACACA
>NC_079166.1:54526987-54544487 GCF_947568905.1 Ostrea edulis | reverse complement strand
CTTCGTTCCTCTCTCCATCACCCGTGGGTCCATTCATTCCTACTCGCTCGTTCTCATGAATAAATATTTAAAAATATCGTCCAATCAAAGTAATCGTTATAATAACGGAACTCTTCTGTTTTTAAAGGACACATCTCGTGTTTTCAAAGTATACAGAATTATATGCATTTTGTCTTCCTTATGCTTATAGAAATTAATTGTAATAGTTCGTTCGCTGAAGTATTGCGATAATTAGCCACAATACGGACTTAAATCTAAGCCCCGATTTCAAAAAGCCTAGTTAATTAGATAGGTAGTCACGTGGTACAGTGACGTCATATGCGACCTTCGTCGATCAACTTGTTGTAAAAGTAGTGTTAGATATTTTTAAAAACTCGGGTTTTAGGGGCCTAATTTATTTACCATGGACAACATTTATTTCGATGTTGACAAATTTCCCGAGTCTTATATCTTTTAGCCACCAGTGCGAGAAAAGCGAGTATAAAATCTGCATAAATTTGCGAGTAAATAATGTTTACATGGGATCACTGTCTAAACACAATTTGGTAATGCCATTTCTGTAAACAACTGTAATTAGCGTTGTTGCTTTTCTAAAATAAACAGTGCAATAATTATTAAATTTATTTTTGGAGAAGTTAGATAGGCCTAAATTATGATACGATTATGTATCATTGACAACTAGGCCTACTGTCACGGGTGCATTTCGGGGGGGGAAATAATAATGATCAAACTTATTGTGAAAATCACAATACTTTTAAATTATTTTATTAAAGCAATTTTATTAGGCCTAATAATTATTTTTTATTATCAACACGTTGTTACTTACGAAGTGGGAGCGCGGCGTGCTGTTGTTGTAAACACGTACGCGTTTCTTTAAAAACAAAATGAAAGCATTAATTATAATTCAATTCAAAAGTCGGGAAATATTTTTTTTTTTTTAATTTATAATTGAAAGTTCAATTATCTTTTATCTTTAAATTTCTTTTTTAAAACTACCAGTTGGTAGACGTTCTGCCTATATGTTGTTACAAGGTGAAGGTCAGTTGGTGCGAGTGTGTATTGAATTCGAGATCGAGCAGAACGGAAAGCATATGCCGTAGGCCTATATGTAACAGTGCGTAGCTTCGATAGAACAATTTTCTTGCAGTTTATCTACGTCTTTGTCCAAGTGCTTGTTTGGAAAAGTACAGGGACAAATTCTACTGGGAGTTTTTATGGCAAAGTCGTTGTGCCGACAAAAAATATTCACGGCTTGTCCCTCATACCTTCCTTCGAAAATTTAAAAAAACACAGTCCAAATCCTCTCTACTGACAGCAAGTACACGCTTAAACGGCACAAAACACCCTAATGCAGTGTTATTTACAAGCTGTTAATGTGATAATTGTTTGTTTGTCAATTAAATCTAATCTGTTTATGAAATGGCTATCAACTGTTTTCAAATCTTCTCGCTCGAGGTCGCATATGACGTCACAGATAATAGCGCGTAAAATATCGAAGAAAATATGCATATCGCAAGATTTGAATTTCATCGCTTTCAAATTCGAAAACTACGCAAACTGTTTCATTTAAAACACATGTAAAGTAGTTTTAGGCATGGGATGAATTAATTTTGCTGAAAAAATTAAAAACTTTAAAAACATGAGATGTGTCCTTTAAAGGTAGCATCAATTTAACAATGCTATCACAATAATTGTATACCGAAATTGGGCTGAAAGCGTCTTGTTCATTGGACAAATTCGCTCAGAGTATACAATGAGCGCACAATCAAATTGCCTCATTAATTATTCATGAGAACGAGCGAGTAGAAATGAATGGACCCACGGGTGATGGAGAGAGGAACGAAGCGTAATCAGCCGTGGGCTTTAGGATGAGTCCAAATTAGTCATATATTTCGATGTTTTAATACAACTATTATTTAAAGCCTTTCATCGGTGTATGCACTTTTGAGGGTAGTGAAGTTTTAAGAACACATCTTGTTTTATACTGTTGGTGAACATTAGAATTTAGCTTAGATATTCAGAACAGGAATTTTTTTCTAGATTTCATAGCCCATGGAAGTAGTGATACTCTTTCACTAGTATTCAGGTGACTGATAAGGGTTGCAGGCTTCTTGTTTATGTAGTATTGTGGGTGATGTGTGTGGGGAGTGAGTACTAAAGAAGAAAACCTGTCGGGAAATAGTGTATGTTAAAACTAGCGCTCATTAAAGTAATTAATTATACATTAAGAAATCATATGTCATAATTATACATTGTGATATCATATAAACCCTTTATATATTGCAGAATTCCCTTCCATTATAAAGAATAACGGAAGAAATGTGCTGTTTATATCTTCTGTGGTGATATTCTTACTATTTTATCGGATGGTTGATTCTCCTAATGAAACATCAAGCCCTATTTCTTCAGAGACCATGTCGTTGGATGTACATAGTTACGATACACAACGTCCACAAAGTGCTATTCACTCTTTAGCTATTAAATCAAAGAGTACAGTCCTTGCTCTCGGGGCGTCTGTGAATCCTTTCAATGCTTCCGAAGTACGTAAATTTTCACCTGAAAGACTGAAATTTCGATCGAAATTTCTTCCTATATCTTCCGGTAACGTCAAGGGTAGTAAGGAAGTAGATTGTAAAAAATGGGCGGTTCTGACGACGATCTTCACACCCACAGAAGCCGTTCGACGTTTCCTCTACCTCTCCACATGGTGCGTCGTCATTGTTGGAGATTTTGAGAAACCTAAAGACTACAACATACCATCTTCCTTGAGAAGACGTATGCTTTTTCTAAGCCATCATGATCAGAAGAGAATGCGATCAAAATTTGTCGATAGTTTACCTTGGAACAGTTTCAGCAGGAAAAATATCGGATATTTGTATGCGATTTCTCATGGTGCAGAAATAATTTGGGACTTTGATGATGATAATATATTAAAGTTCTGGTTGGAAAATGCTGCAGTGGATCAAAAGCAATGGATAGAGACATTTCTTGTGATTAACATTACAGTTTCTGAAATTGATAACGTCGAGAAAGCGTTATTCTTCAACCCTTACAATTACTTGGGATCCAAAGAACAAAAAATATGGCCTAGAGGATTTCCTCTAAAAGAAATTCTACCATCAAGAAATCAAATGTTCAACTTTATGGAAAAGAGATTTCCCTTGGAGAAAATTGGGATTTTGCAATCGCTTGCTGATCATCAACCTGATGTTGACGCAATTTATAGGCTAACAGAGCAAACTCCATATTTTTTCGACAAAGCATATTCCAAAACAAACAATACAATTATTCTACCATATGGACTCTACTCACCCATGAATGCACAGGCTACTCTTCATTTCAAGAAAGCATTCTTTTGTCTGTATCTACCAGTAACCGTAAATGGTCGTGTGTCCGATATCTGGCGGAGTTACATCGCCGAAGCCTTGTTATCCCTCCGCGGATTATATGTTGGTTTTTTGCCAAGACCTCTTGTAGATCAAGATCGAAATGTACACAGTTACGAGGGGGACTTTCAAGCAGAACTTCCTCTTTATTCACAAACCAGTGTTTTCGTACAGACCCTGGATTCATGGAGAAGAAACATTCTTAGTTTAAAAGATCATGAAAAACGATCCTTTGAGGATTTGATGGAAGATCTGTATGTGAAACTTTACGAATGGGGTTTTATCGAGATAGCAGATGTCACAAACATACAATTATGGTTACAGTCTATTGTATCCGTTGGTTACGATTTAGGACAGAGCAATAGGAGACAAAATAATGCGCCTCTTCCCAACTTCACGACAGATGTAGGTTCTTTCATTTTGTCTACACCAACAGGAATGCCGAAAAGTTGTGTTCAATTGAAAGAGACAAACATGGTTTCTACGTTTTGGACTTCCGATCTGCACGACGGAACAAGGATTGACATACCCTCCTTATTGTCTAGTTTGGGACAAAAGTTTTACATAGCTGGGATCAAGGGGGATTATTCACCGTATCCCGAAGTGTTCAAACTCCCCGGAATAAAAATCTATCGCAACTTATCACCAGAGATAACGAAATATAGATCTCATTCCACCCCACTGTCAGATGAAAGCATCTCTCGTAACGCTGAATTTTATGAACAAGATGCAACGTTTAAAAATGTGGATGCATTTTATTGTGCATTCCCCGCGTCAATGTGTGAATTATGGATGCCATTCAATGAGACAAAGTCGATACTATTTCTGTCAGCACACAGATATAATTTAGGTCGATGTAATACGGAAAGTTGGCAAGCACTAAATGTCAAATTACAAAGTCTAGCAAAAATGAGAACAGACGTAGGATTACGACATGTCATTGGTGCTGATAATCGCTATGATTATGAATATCTATACCACTACACTGGAATACAATCTCTGGAGTTGTTATCTAGCTTTTCGGGATTTTACACGGAGAAGTCTGTTTATCGACCAATACGGAAAGAAATTCTGGTTGTCTATAACAGAGGTGGAAGAGTCCCCCACGTCCTGAAAAATTTAGATTTTAACGTCACGTGTCTATTCGAGGAGTATCACCATTACACATTGGACGATTTAACGAGTTACCCAGCAGTTATCATTTTCCCATATTCCGTTCATTCGTTTAAAATCACAGAATTCTATTCACTTAACATACCATTATTTTTTCCGAGTCTGAAATATTTCCGGGAACATGGTGGACTAGGACCTGATCGTACAAGTACTAGTTATCCGTATTGCCGTGAGGATAAAGATCTTTGGAAGAACATGCCGAAACACCTCTCTAGTTATCATTCTTTCAACCCTAATGCTGAATTCAAAGATGGCCCAGAAGATGAAATGTACTGGCTCCAGTTCAGTGATTTTTATGATTGGCCTCATATACAGTATTTTGATGACAGAGAAGACTTACAGAGAAAAATTTCCAAATTATCAAAAACTGACTTAAAACGAATTCACGAAAGCATGAAGAAAGAAAATGAAATACGTAAATTCGTTCTCCTTAGTAAATGGTGTGATATCATTCCAAAACTTAAACTCGGAAATTAAGACAGATTTAATGAAGCGGAGAAAATGATCTAGTAACAATACTTATTTTCTTAGTTTCATTCACAAGTCGATTTGATATATCCCTGTGAACTCGAAATAAAAGACAGCTCAGTCTTCCGCATCTGTTTCAAACTTAGATATCTTACTGATAATAGATGTTAACGGCTAACTATTAACTCCACTTTATGACATATGGAATGACTTCAGCCTCTCCATCGTCAGCTTCCCATATTTGTATAGCAATATTCCATTATCACTTGCATGACAGGCGAAGATAACGAACAGTGATCAATCTCATAACTCCTATAAGAAATGCAAACACGGACTCCTGGATATACCAGAGGTGAGATCAGGTGTCTAGGAGGAGTAAGCATCCCCCGTCGACCGGTCACACCCGCCATGAGCCCTATATGGTGTTATGTCTCTCAACTGATTCGATACGCAAGAACTTGTTCTGCGAATGTTCAGCTTTTAAATCAAGACAGACTACTTACAAACAAGTTGATGATGCAGGGGTTTCAACAGTCTCGTTATCTAAAGTCAGCATTTCGCAAATTTGAAGGTCGATATAGCGATCTAATTTACCAATTTAACAATTGAGGCCGTTCTTTCACACCGATGTTGACTACGGATTAATCTGTTTACGTGATCGAGATATAGGGCTCACGGCGGGTGTGACCGGTTGATAAGGGGATGCTTACTCCTCCTAGATACCTGATCCAACCTCTGATGTGTGCAGGGGGCGATCGTATTTGCCCAACTCTCTATTTTGTATTGCTCATAGGAGTTACGAGATTGATCGCTGTTCGTTATCTTCACCTTTCATGCCAATAGATATTCCATAGTGCACGTAGAGGAGGGCGTGATAAAATCAGAGATTCTGAATGGCAGTAAAATTCAGCCTCTGGTGTGTCTAGGGATCCGTGTTTGCTCTACGCCGAATTATATATTTTTTATAGAGTTTTGAGATTGATATCTGATCGCTATCTTCACCATTTCCTGTATATATTGTTACTAGTATCTAATTAATGTTTTAATATTCGATCCATGTATAGTGTTGTTACGTTTCTTAAGAGCCATTCTCTGTAAGCATCAAAATTTTTATTATAGGGGTGGAAAGGTACCCTCACCGATTTTGTTGAAATTTGGCAAATAGTGATTATTTGATACCCTCTCATAGGTACCAAAATTCGAAATTGAGGTACCGTTGCCATGGTAACAAGAACACTGTGAAAACAGCTCCCAAGATGCTTAAAAATGCTCGATTTTGGCCTGTTTTTGATTAAACATAAAGAAATTAATTTTACTGATGTACAAATTTCTCTATTGCTTGCTTAAAGATTAGGTTCAGCATAATGAATTCTTAATAAAACATCAATAAATCAATATTGGATTACCTATTGTTCCTGAGGTTGAAAAATCAATATTTTAGCATTTTGACTAATTTTGAAAAAAATCATTTTAATCCCATTTCATGATATCATTTACAAGAAAACACAACAACACACATCAATGAAAGTTATATATGATTTAATTCATCCCATTATGTGTAAAATATTAAAAAAAACGACCAATGTCTTATTTTGCTAAATAAAATTATATAGCTTGAAAAATTGGTTGCCATGGTAATATGAAAAATCTCATAATATCAATATATAAGTCAAATTTTAATAATTTATCAATATAATACCCTTAATCTATTAAATTTGACATAAACAATGATAAGTATAATAAATTCTCATGTTATGAAATATTTCAGTTGCCATAGCAACCATATTTCAGTATTTTAATACAAGGTTTTAATAAGTAATCTAATACGCTAATTTGTATCAGAAAGCATTACAGGTCTGCTTATTACCATGTGATAGTGTAAACTCATTGTCATATTATATTTGAACATATAAATTGATGTAAAAGTCTACTTAAATTAGCTATATAAATGATTAATTCTTTTGTTACCATAGCAACCATTATAAGATACATGTATATGGTTCCTTAAGTTTTGAAGAAAAGTGCTGACTATAAAACTGATTTGTGTCAGGAAGCAGAAACGTGTATGCCTATTATTAAGTGAAAGTGTTCTGTCATAATCTTAATAATTGTTATAAAGTACAAATTTCATAATTTCCATGGATTAATCATAAGTTGGATTAGTTGGTGTAGCAAACATTTAAAAAAATCTCCAAGTCAAAAGGCATTGGTAGAAGATCATTACATTTAAAATGAAAATGAATTTTTTTTAATGTGTTTGAATTACTTTGTATTGAATAGAATTTTTACTTTTCACAAGATAAAATTACATATTTATCTCTAGATATTTCCTGTAAAAGCATTATATTAATCTGTTTAATCATTTGAATTTAATTATTACAAAGGGGAAAATATGAAGAAAAATGTGTTGCTATGGAAACATCAACCATAATCATTAAAAACAATTTAATGTACATGTACTTCAGTAGATTTATTCTACAATATCATAACTTCATCTTTGTATTCATAGGCTGGTTAAAATATACTAATTAAGAAGGAATTCAATTTGTAGTTTAGTTGCTATAGAAACCTATTTCCATGGAAACATTATATTGGCGATTTAGATTTCTTTTCATTTACATTTTAAACTACAAGTATTTTACCTACTTATACTCAGTTGAGTCAGTTTTGACCAGAGATAGCTAGTCCAAAAATCCTGTTATGAAAATGTTGGTAATCTGACTGTTTTGTCTCCATGGAAACATTAAATAGGAACTGTACAAATGTAGCAGCTACATGTAACTGTAGTATATTAATGATTGGGTATGCATTCTTTTCCCCAACATTTTCTTGACCCTGATTTTTATCAGCTACCCACATACATATGAACTAATGATTTCTAAATTGTTTTGTGTGTCAACTAAAGCTGCAAGGTACCAGAAAGATGATGTTACTTAGGTCATAATCTTCTTACACCAGTACACCATCCTTTCATTTCATTTCTTTATTTCTCGATTAATCCAACTTTAGTGGGGAAAAAACAACTGAATATGGATGGCCTTTTGGCTTGTGTCAGTACTTTCTCCATAAGTACATAAGTGCACTTTTCTAATTACTTTGTTGCAAATAATTTCATTCATTTCCATGAATACCAGATTCTGTGATGATGGCATTAAAAAAGATTTGCAATGCAAAATTAATGCCCATTAAAATTCCCAAAACATCCATTGTTTATTATAACAACACAATTTACAGGGGTGGGGGATTGCTATTGTTAAAAACAGGTTTTGGTTTTGTATCAAAATTATGGGTTTATGTGTCATACATGTAGATAAATGACTTATAAGATGCATGCATTACAAAAAATACTGCCCAACTTCCAATTTGGGGTGGGGTGGGGTATTATATTGTTTTTAAAAGCAAATTGTGTGTCCATCTTGGTTATATTAAGAATATGAATTTAAAGTTGTCCTGTTTCTGTCAGACTTATCCTGATTGCTTTCTATTAGATTAAAATTGTACATTTTAAATTGCAGTCTGTGAAACTCTCAGTCAGTCCAAAAAATAAATTTAACAATTTTCAATCATATGTTCAAGCTTTATCTAAAAATGAGTTTGTAAACAATGACTAACACACTATATTTGTTTTTGCATATACAATGTATATCAGTATTTTTCTGTAAACTATGGACATGTACAGTTGCATTGTTCAGTTGAGTACAGTTCCTTCCATGAAAGGGGATGAGAAATTCAAAAACAGGTTGTTAGATATTCTTCAACAGTTTCAGCCTCTGTGATTTTCTCAGTGGACACATTCCAGATGAACAATCTTTAAACAAGTTTCAGCCATGTTGGATCCACTTAAATTTTAATGACCCACAACTGTGTTGTCATAATGATGATACCAAGTCTTATATATTCCTCACAGAAAATATTTCTGTCTTAATTTCATTTAGAACATCCAATCTTGAATCTGCACCTCTGACTGTCAGAGCTACAAATGTATATTAACAATAATAAATATTTCTTGCTGATTGATAAGTTTAAATAACATCAGAATGAGCAATTGCAAACTTCAAAATGAAATTAAATTGACAGATTTATGAATATTTACAAACGTTAAAGTTAATGTGATAAATCTTACTCACAAACACCAATCGGCACAGGCATTTCCATGTACAAGATTTTGCTTGAAGTTTATATTCAACGGTGAATTGCATATGGAATTGGATATATCTATATAATATATTTGTTTACTGTCTAGTTATTTTACAAACTGAGGCAAAATGAATGATAGTAAAGTACTTACGGATCTGAATTGTTATGACAACAGCATTGGACACATTCAGTGCCACCTGTGCGTTTCTTTTTCGGCCAATCTTCTCAGAAGTTTTTGCATACAAGTTCTCCCTGTTGTAATCACGATCGCAGCGTAAATCCACTGATACATCATCATTGAAAGCTACCCATCGAGAGCATAACGGCTTCCGACAAACACTTAAGTATCAAATGTAAAATTCTAGTTGATTTAAAGACTTAAACCAGCTCAAAATATCCAAATGGAAAAACACCAGAATTGCCTAGCTACACAGGGCGCCGCCATTGTGGACAACCAAAGTTGTGCGGAGAAGAAAAGTTGACAGGAGATCTGATTGGTCATTAACAGAAAATCTTTGTGATGGAATTTAATAGTGAAATATAAGTGATAAAAATGACAGGTGACATAACAGAATATGTAGAAAGATACAGAAGTTATAAGGGAAGATCTGAGTGGAGAGGTGATATTTGGATGGACAATTTCATTCAGTGCGGATCTACACTAGTTGTAAACAGGCCAAAATTTGAAGGAAAAACGCAACGGCGCGGCAAGCCATATATTTTTGGGTGGAATTTTGAAGGGGAGATGATGAACTTTGCTGAATGGTGACTGATTTTTTGAAAATTGGCTTAATAAATAATTGACAGTGATTGGAATTTGTATGGAAGTCTATGGGAAAACATTTGGTGGTGTTTGTCCAAATCACCACTGACGAATTTCTACTTTCACTTCAGAAAAGGGACGTAACTTGTCTTGATCATGAATATACTTGGAATACGCATTGCAGTCAAGAGTCGAGGTGATCTAGATTTCGGAAAAACTCGCATATTTTCGCAATAGTGCAAATTTTAAAATCAATTTATTTTCTTAAATGAAATATGACATCTCTAATTTTTGATATGTTATTCTAGTAGATACGATACACATTTATCAATGTAAGAAAAATCCTATGGCATGTCAAACGTTGCAATATTTGATCTTTTCCATTTGTATTGCATAATTTTCCATTTGTATTCTATATTTTCCATTTGTATTGTATAATTTTCCATTTGTATTCTATATTTTCCATTTGCATTGTATAATTTTTCATTTGCATTGTATAACTTCCATTTGTATTGTATATTTTTCCATTTGTATTCTATATTTTCCATTTGTATTGTATAATTTTCCATTTGTATTCCATATTTTTCCATTTGTATTATATATTTTTTTCGTTTGCATTGTATAATTTCCATTTGCATTGCAAAATCTTTCATTTGTATTGCATCCGAGGGATTGTTTATTTTGATTTGTTACGAAGGATTTCATTAGTTTAGGTCCCACTTATATTTAGCCGTGACGTACCACAGATAGACTTACTATACTACATGTACGCGCACAGTGGCGTAGCAGTGGGGTTTTTTTTTAACGTGTCAACGCCTGTCGCAACACGGGATGTCTGCTTTTAAGGTAGTACTCTACATCGTCATAATGGCTGACTTCCTTTAAAAACATGGATGAAAAAATCGATATCAGCAATATTTGACTTTTCCTTTTCTATTTAAATACCTAGCCGAGTAGCTCAGTAGGTTAGAATACCGAATGCTGATCTGTAGGTCGCAGGTTCGAGTCCAGCAGGGGTTTTAAATTTTTTTCAGATTGCCTTCTACTAAAACTGTATTTTTTGACAAAATAAAGTAAATTTGAAATTTTTCAACTTCAAAATATTGTTGTACATATCCTCCACTTTTCATCTACATCAAATTTTTCTGGTGTAGCATATCTCCTTAAGGTCACATTATCCGAAAGATCTGTGATTCTCACTTTTAGATAGCAATGCGTATGGGAAAGTAGTAACTGGTTTGATGCAACCATGACACAAGTAGAACTCGAACATGCGACCTCACGGTTACGAACCAAAGGATATATCACTGAACTATCGCGATCGGTTCCATATAAGGACTAGTTGAACATACGTGTAGCTAGCAATGTGGAATCTTGCGCCGGGAGACCCCCCCCCCCCCCCTTCCTTCACAAATATGATATTTTATATATAGATGTCGAAAAAAGCATGCATGTACGTTCTATTTTGTCAAAACGCACTTGTTCCAGGGATGGATCCAGGAATTGCGGTTACGGGGGCGCCACCTTATGAGGCAGGGGATTTGGGGGGCGCCTTGAGGCGGCCCCCAGTGGGTCCAGGGGGCGAAGCCCCCGAAAGCTCTTGGATTTTACAGATTTTATAGGGCTTGAAATATGTCATTTTTAATAAAGTAAAATTAGTAAAATGACGCAAATTTTAAGGGTTTCTAGAAAAATTAAGTTCTCTCAATAAAGTAATTCAAGAAATCAAAAGATTTTGTCATTTATTTCTCCGGGAATGGAAGAAATTATTGCTTCTTTTATCTTTTAATACATTTTTCTAAACAAGATACCAAGATTTACCTTAAATTAAAAAATTGGGGGGGGGGGGGCGCTGAGTGCGCCCCCTCTTAAATCCGCCACTGACTTCGCCCTCCCCCTGTAAGCCCCCCACCCCCACCCCCCTTCGCCAAGGCTTTGCACTGGACTCACTAGGGATGTTAAGACAGTCCCCAGACATCCACCAGTTTACTGCATCTTTTCGTTCAGAATTATCTAGATCAGCCAGTGGTTAAATAGGAGACTAGTTTGAATATGCTGATCACATTAGACGCATAAAAGCGATCAATTAATTGGGGCGGGGGGGGGGGGGGGGTGTACGCCATTACACTTAGCAAATACGTTACATTCCTGCGAAACGTGGCTCCTGAACTTTACCTCTTCAACATCTCGCGCATTACCAAATTCGATAAACGATAACTTAAGATTAATCCATTGAATAGTTGTAACAAGCCAAACTCGATGTTAGCAATTGGTGGGGACCCAAAGGCCGAATGAAGTCCCCCGAATCTACTGAATTCTGACTAAATAAAAATGTGTTTGCTTTTCTGGACAGTTCTATTTCAGAAAAAATTATCAATGGGGGGGGGGATTCGCCATTACTAGAGCTAGCTACGTATTTTCAAAAATAACTAGTTCTGCATGGACCTGATCGCGGTAGCTCAGTAATATACCGCTTGGTTTGTGGACGAGAGGTCGTGAATTCGAGAACCGTTACTGTCATTGCCTCATCAAACCTAAGACATAAACAAAGACAGTGATTGCTCCTTTGCCAAACACTCGGTATTTAAAAGTGAGAATCACGGGTCTTTCCGTAATGACCTTAAAAACAGATATTCCGTATCGCTGCACAGGCGTTGGCACGATAAAGAACCGTCATTGCTACGGCCCTGTGTGCTAAGGACGTCTACAGATGTGGTACATCAGTGACGTTAACTAATGAAATCCTTCGTAACAAATCAAAATAAACATTCCCTGGATGCAATACAAATGAAAAATTATACAATGCAAATGGAAAATATAGAATACAAATGGAAAATTATACAATACAAATGGAAAATATACAATGCAAATGAAAAATTATACAATACAAATGGAAAATATAGAATACAAATGGAAAATTATACAATACAAATGGAAAAGATCAAATATTGCAACGTTTGACATGCCATACAATCCAGCAGTGGTTGTGTTTTTGCACAAAATTGAAACAATTTTCTCTCATTTTCAGTGGGATTTTGGGGTATTTGAGGGCATATATTATCAAATCAATTTTATTTTTAAAAATTACACACAACATATCTTAATTAAATAGCAATGGAAATTAAATGAAAAATGAATATACACATTTTTATAAAGAAAAATTCAATATTTACTGAGGGGCACGTCTTTGCACAAAATTGGATGTCTTGTTGCCATGGAAACACGAGTCAAAGCCCATTTTTAAAAGTGTCATGATTAAAGGACTGAAGTATGTATACTTTGTGTAAAATTTCGTAAAAATCCGTGTCGGTCGTTTTCCACATGTTTTGATGCTTGCAGAGAATGGCTCTTAATATCATTTTCCTCGTGTTTAGTGTTATAAAATAAATGTCACACATCACCGAGCTAGTAAGTCAAATTAAACTGTCTGTGTATGTTGTGTCGAATCCATTGGTGATGTAAAGTCATACGTAAACTTAGTAAGTGATACCAGTGAGTATATATCTGTTCCTTTTAAAGTTTATTCTCTATTCCTATTCACATGTCAAATGGTTTTCAGAAAGCCATTCCATCACTTATGATTCAGTAAACAACGAAAGCATTAATTACTCCAAACAATCGAAACGAATAAAAATTGCAATGATCAAAAACAGAACAATTAGGACTGATTTCATTCGTCAACATGCTCAGTCATTTCATTTATAAGGTGACCCTTTAAAGTATGCGCAAGAATGATCCCTCTTATACATAGTTTCGATCATCTCGACGTACATGTACGTTTGTGTTTACTTATGGGAGTAGCCACTCGACCAACCTCGGAATAGGTTCCGGAATCAGCCGAAGTTGGCCAAATGAAACGTCAGCATGATCCAGACTCTTATCTTTTAAAAAAAGATTAGAACGCTAGCGTCATATCTACTATTTACTATGCAAGTAGAGGTAGCAAGAAATTTTCCATTAAGGCCACACCAATTTGTAAAATAGTTCTTCGGATTTTCAAACAAAAAAAGTGAGGCGAGAGGGCGAAATTATTTCACAAGTATTATTTTTAATTTTGGAGATAAAAATTATGAGGCGAGCGAATACAAGAAATATAAATATTTTTAATTGAATTAAGTGTGATTTTAAAAAGCGGACGCCTAAAAATAAAGATCTAAAATCATCAGATATCATTTGTTTACCACATAAACTTAATATTTTTCAACTTTGTTGATATAGTTTACAATAAATAAGAAGTATTTCAGGTTTCAAAGACTTATTTTCTTTATACCTAATACATGTACTTTGCAACATTAACTGATAAGGTCTTTTTGAAGCATTTTATTTAAGTTTCATTTCTACAAACTTTCGATTCAGAGATATGCATATTGCTAGGGACACATCCAGTTTTGACATTCATTGCAAATGCAATATCCATTGCATCGCTTTGAGAATTTTCTTGAATTTTGATATGACATCACCAAACCTTTTGTGAATTTGTCGTTAACTGTCGGTCCGGTTTAAAATAGTCATCGATCAGTACCCCTTGCTTGGTGTAAGAGGCGAATGAATGGGGCGGTCCTTCAGATAGGACTGCAAAAACTGAGATCCTTGTCACAGCAGGTTTGGCACGATAAAGATCCCTCCGTGCCATAAGCGCTGAGCATAGGCCTAAATTTTGTAGCCCTTCACCGGCAATGGTAATGTCTTCATGTGAGTGAAATATTCTCAAGAGAGACTTCAGTCAATATATAGGCTAATCAAACAATCAATCATATGCTATCAATGTTCTTTAAATAGTGGCATCGAATAGCGCTTCAAAAGTTTCATCGGCTTCCAGTTCGATTCCAGCATAAGGAACAACTTCCAATCCAGTGTTATGAAGTATCGTACATATTAAGATAGACATCATGAATAACTTAACCGTATTACACTGTTAGGAAATTTCTCGAGAGCCCGCGCTTATGTCATTGTCAGCATGTACATCAAGGTTATTTGTGCGCTTGTTGTAAAAATTAAAAAAAATATTTACGGATATTTTTGAACACGCGGGCGGATATTATTTTTTGATAATATTATAATTTGGATTTGTTACAAATAGAAGCGGCGAATCCGACGAACTAGATTACAAATTGGCATGGCCTAATAATAAAATAAATTATAAAATTTATTTCATAGTAATTTAAATTACTTAGAATTTATTGATTTTTTTTTTTTTTTTGGAAAAAATTAAAGTCTCCCAATAAATCAATAGATTTTGTCATTTATTTCTCAGGGAGTGGAAGAAAGTATTGCTTCTTACATTGTTTAATATACATTTTTCTAAACAAGATACCACAATTTACCTAAGTTTGAAAAAAAAATTGGGGGGGGGGGGGCGCCGGTGTAGAGACAAATTTTGACTCCCATGTTGAAAGAAGACCCAGGAGTCATTATTTTGCGTGTCATACTTGAAAAATAATGACCCCCGTAGAAAAATGTCCCCCTACCTTTCTTAGCAGATTGATTTATTTTAAAGGAGTTGATACGGGTTTTCAGGTCATTATTTACCCAGAATTATCGTTCCCGCTGCTCCTCTTATCAAATTTTTTCCATGTGTAATTTGTTTTTCACGGCTAATAAAATAAAAGTAAGAACTAGTTCATTAAATTTGAGGAAAACCCACTGTAGGTTCCATGACCAATTACAACTGGAAAAAACCCGCATATTTCAGGGACGGATCCAGGGAATTTTCAAAAAGAGGTTCTATCATAAATTTTAGTTTTCAAAAGGGGAGATCCATTCTCAAAATGTGTTATTTTTACCTCATTAAGCAACATTTTGTAACGATAGGCAGAGGTGCAACCTATAAAACCTCCACACCTCCCTCTGAATCTACCAAAGTATTTATGCTATCTATTTACATGTATAGATCTTGTGTAATCAAACACACACGTAAACAAGAGGCCCATGGGCCACATCGCTCACCTGAGTCACCTTGGTCCATATCAGAAGATTTTTCATATCTATTTGCATGTAAAACCGAAGTCCCTATTATGGCCCCAAACCTTCCCCTGGAGGCCATGGTTTTTGCAAACTTAAATCTACACTATGTCAGAAAGCTTTCATGTAAATGTGAACTTCTTTGGCCCAATGGTTCTTGAGAAGAAGATTTTTAAAGATTTTCCCTATATATTTGTATGTAAAACTTTGATCCCCTATTGTGGCCCCATCCTACCCCAGGGGGGCATGATTTTAACAAACCTGAATCTGCACTATATCAGAAAGCTTTCATATAAATCTCAGCTTTTCTGGTTTAGTGGTTCTGGGAAGAAGATTTTTAAAGATTTTTCCTATATATTTGTATGTAAAACTTTGATCCCCTATTGTGGCCCCATCCGACCCCCGGGGGCCATGATCTTAACAACTTATAATCTGCACTATATCAGGAAGCTTTCATACAAACCTCAGCTTTTCTGGCTCAGTGGTTCTTGAGAAGAAGATTTTTAAAGATTTTTCCTATAAATTTGTATGTAAAACTTTGATGCCCCCCTTGAGGCCCCATCCAATCCCCGGGGTCGATGATTTTAACAATTTAGAATCTGTACTGTATCAGGAAGCTTTCATATAAATCTCAGCTTTTCTGGCTCAGTGGTTCTTGGGGAAAAGATTTTTAAAGATTTTTCCTATATATTTGTATGTAAAACTTTGACCCCCTATTGTGGCCCCATCCGACCCCCGGGGGCCGTGATTTTAATAAATTAGAACCTGCATTATATCAGGAAACTTTCATATAAATCTCAGCTTTTCTGGCTCAGTGGTTCTTGAAAAGAAGATTTTTAAAGATTTTTCCTATATATTTGTATGTAAAACTTTGATCCCCTATTGTGGCCCCATCCGACCCCCGGGGGCCATGATCTTAACAACTTATAATCTCCACTATATCAGGAAGCTTTCATATAAATCTCAGCTTTTCTGGCTCAGTGCTTCTTGAGAAGAAGATTTTTAAAGATTTTCCCGATATATTTGTATGTAAAACTTTGATCCCTATTGTGGCCCCATCCGACCCCCGGGGGCCATGATTTTAACAATTTAGAATCTGCATTATATCAGGAAGCTTTCATATAAATCTCAGCTTTTCTGGCTCAGTGGTTCTTGGGAAGAAGATTTTTAAAGATTTTCCCGATATATTTGTATGTAAAACTTTGATCCCCTATTGTGGCCCCATCCGACCCCCGGGGGCCATGATCTTAACAACTTATAATTTGCACTATATCAGAAAGCTTTCATATAAATCTCAGCTTTTCTGGCTCAGTGGTTCTTGAGAAGAAGATTTTTAAAGATTTTCCCTATATATTTGTATGTAAAACTTTGATCCCCTATTGTGGCCCCATCCGATCCCCGGGGGCCATGATTTTAACAATTTAGAATCTGTACTATATCAGAAAACTTTCATATAAACCTCAGCTTTTCTGGCTCAGTGGTTCTTGGGAAGAAGATTTTTAAAGATTTTTCCTATATATTTGTATGTAAAACTTTGATCCCTATTGTGGCCCCATCCGACCCCCGGGGGCCATGATTTTTACAATTTAGAATTTGCATTATATAAGGAAGC
>NC_079166.1:54509487-54524487 GCF_947568905.1 Ostrea edulis | reverse complement strand
TAATCCCATTAATTACAAGAAAGGTTCTTGTGTTGGATGTGCATATAGGTTTTTCCCTTCACAGTTCTTCTTGCGATTGATGCTTTATATCGGTCAGATTTGGCAGATTTAGTACCTTCTCTCCCTCACATAGTTTAATAAGTTCGTCTGTTTTCTTGTAAGAATAATCAATTCCTAAATTTGACTTTAGAATTTTAATCAGTGTTGTGGTTTGCAGTCGGTTATATATAATATGTATCCGATACCATAATTTATATTATGTATGCCTAAGTAATGTTTACGTATGTTGTCCCGGTAGCACGACTTTACGCGCCTTTAATTTGAAGAGTTCCACTAATGGAAATGATAAGTATTAGTGTTGATAGAGGTATTAGTGAGTATACGAACGATAACTTTGGGTAGACTATGGCATTTCACTGGATAATTTATGCCTACCAGGGGTGTAGGACAAGGGGACGGGGGCACATGCCCCCTCACTTTTGGAAGATTGGGGGGAGGGCACAAGTGGGTTTGTGCCCCTCACTTTTTTTAACACAAAATTAACATAGATTGATCAGATGAGAATATACCACGGTTAAAAAAATACTCAATTCTAATATGCAGGTTCTCAGCACTCAAAGCATTATTTCTTGCATGTACATAACTTATTCTCTCCGTACTACTTTTTTTTTTCACCGAGTTACCTTTTAAACCGTCATAAAATTGTTAGTTACAAGAAAAATGTTCCACGGTGAAAATAGTTATTTCTCATTTATATTAGAAGGGACCCCCCCCCCCCTCCCCCATGTTCAAAAGTGCAGTATGTCGTACACAGTACAGGGGAGTAGGGGAAGGTACAGCCGGGGCACATGCCCCCACACTTTTCGAAGGGGGAAGAAGTATGGTTGTGCCCCCCCCCCCCCCACCCATTAAGTAAGGCTTTTTTACAATCTGATTAGAATAAGATCCCCGATCCGCTCCTTCATTTTCATATTGTCTCTACAACATAAAAACAAAGGAGCAGATGGAGGATCTTATTTTTATCAGATTGGGATTGTTAGTTAGTACCCACAAATAAAACAATTTTGAGTCATTACACTCCAAAACAGGCTACATGTAGCTCTATGCTATGCATCAGCATGTATATTCATAACAACATTAACAATTCCAGTCTGATGAGAAATGTTCTTGACGAGTATTTGTCTGCATTCTTAAGCAAAGTCTTAACAAGTATTTGTCTGCATTCTTAAGCAAAGTCTTAACGAGTATTTGTCTGCATTCTTAAGCAAAGTCTTAACGAGTATTTGCCTGCATTCTTAAGCAAAGTCTGACATTTGATACCATACTCCATATTCTTTGTAAAATATTTATAGCTACATTGACTATATGCAATTCTGAATGGGTTAGCATAACACTCTAACCTTAATAACACACGGGGACAAGGACTTCACAATTACGGTAGTAGCTACTCTGTGTACATTAAATCAATTAGCACTCTATTTGCATGTTATGGTCCTTAGTGTAGAATAAACTAATGCATGTTTACAAATGTAACTATAGAGCCCCTTTCCACGCCTGAACCCATATTCCCTTTATGGCAAGACGATTGCATGTATCTCGATTTAACTATGCATGTATTTACTCGTAATAACGAATATAACTCGTTGTGACTAGACACTTATTTGGTACTAGTCACTATTTTGTTAAAACAAGTAAATTCTTATTTTTAAAACAAAATCACAATTCCTAATATGTTTTAATCTGGTTACGTTTCATATGAATGATAGACTTACTTATAATATGACAATGTTGAACTGCCTCCCTTAGGCATTACCAGAGAAATAATCCTTAATAAAATTTACAAGGAGGTCATTATTCTACGGGGGTCATTTTTTTTAAACGTGAAATGAACTGATTTTTTGAAAAAGACATTTTTTCTACGGGCAAAAGGGGTCATTATTCTACGTCGAATAATGACCGGGGTCACTTATTGATGACAAAAACTGACCCCCGGTCATTATTCTATGGGAGTCAAAATTTGCCTCTACACCGTCTGCCCCCCCCCCCCCCCCCTTAAATCCGCCACTGGAGATACACTCAGGCACCTGCCATCCTGGAAGTAAAAAACAACAAAATTGAGGAAAATATACCCATTTTCAACCCCTCCTAATTAAAAAATAAAAATTCCCAGTATAATGACTGATATCAACTTTCAGCAAAAATCCTCACCTTTCTAACAAGGCCAAATTTGCAATAGGGTCCTTGATTCCTTTTCGAGATATTTTAATATATAATGTATAAAGTTTAAACACGCTTTCTACAACGTCCAAACAGGCAAAACTTTCTAACAGAAGTAGACACGTGATCTATACACAAGTTTTCATTAGTTCAGATACAAATTGTGCTAATGTTGAATAGGGGTTCCCGATGGGGTTTAATGTTCAGAGGTACAATACAGGTACAAACTAATATATATAATATAAGGGAAAAGTTTCGTCATAAATGTTATTATATACATAATAGATATTTTATGTCTCATACTATTTCCTTTTCAAGAGGACAGCTCACCGAAGGTTGTTTTTGCTTTAAAAATCAACACTGTAAAACTGTATGAGAATGAAATATGTCATTTATTTTAGACAACAAATGACGAAGATAAAGGTTCATACAAAAAAAAAAGGGGGGGGGGGGATCAGCTATCCACGAACACTGACATATTCTTGCACAATATGTCAACCCATCATTCTGATTTACCCCATATAGATAATTTCACAAATAAATATGGTACTGACCAGTTCAAACAGGGGAAAATCAGTAGATACATACAATGTAATTACATAGGATTTCAACACATCCTGATTTTCCCCATACATGACTATCACAAGCAAGAGGTACTGTGAGCAATGCTCACTAAGAATACCCCCCGCTTACCCCAATCTCCCAAAGGGTGATGGTAATAGGTATAAACTACCTCTTTTCTGAGTGTAAAAAAGAAATGGCATGACAAACCGAACCATATTGCTACTTCGATGTCCAGTGCGCGTGACCTTTGACCTTTTGACCCCAAAATCGATAGGGAACATCTTCATCCCATGGGTAGTCCATATGTATGATATGGTGACTGTAGGTGGAAAGGATAACGCTTTAGAGCCCGGAAACCATATTGCTACTTCGATGTCCAGTGCGCTTGACCTTTGACCTTTAGACCCCAAAATCGATAGGGAACATCTTCATCCCATGGGTAGTCCATATATAGGATATGGTGACGGTAGGTGGAAAGGATAATGCTTTAGAGCCCGGAAACCATTGCGTCTACAGACGGACGGACGGACAGACGGACAACCCGATTCCAGTATACCCCCCCCCCCCCAACTTGTTGCGGGGGGTATAATAACAAGCTTAACCAGCTAAACGGAACCATCCTCAAAAGTGTACAGACAAACCCGTACTTAGGAGTCATGTTGTCATCAGACCTTAAATGGACGACCCACATAAATAATATATGTAAGAAAGCAAGTTCCACACTAGGCTTTCTGAGACGGAATCTTCGCCACAGCCCTTCACCTACTCGTAGAACATCATACATCTCCCTAGTACGTTCTACACTAGAGTACGGGGCCATTATATGGGATCCCTTCCTTCAATCAGACATCATTAAGATGGAGAAGATGCAAAGGAAAGCAACTCGTTTTATTACTGGAGACTATAAGAACCGGACATCAGGGAGCATTACCAACATGCTTAAGACCTAAGATCTTCCATCTTTACAAGAACGAAGGAAAGAATTACGCCTAACGTTCCTGTTCAAGGTGGTTGAGGGGCTAGCACCAGCGATACCGCCTGATACATATTTGGTAACAGCCATCAACAAGAGACGAATCAAGGCCAAGAAATTTACTGACTTTGAAACACGGAACATCATCCATAGTACCAACAATAGTCGTTGTTTCAATATACCATCGTGTAACACACCTATAAGAAGAAACTCATTCTTTGTACGCACATTCATTGACTGGAATGAACTGAGTGACCATCAAGTGTGTTCAAAGACTGTAGAAGGCTTTAAATCAAGCCTTCAGCGCGAATAAGATCTACTTGCGCTCTCTCATTTCCGTTGATCATATGCCAGAAGTGGTGATTTATGGAGCGCCAAATTAACATAAACTAGAATAATTGAAGATATCTTCAATTATTTGAAGATATCATCAATTTAATTATTGCTCTCTTTAACTGAATCAATGCGCGCATTAAATCAATTATTGCTCTCATCAAATGAATTAATGCGCGCTTCAATTCAATTATTGCTCTCATCAATTCAATTGATGAGAGCATCAGTTTAGTAGATATATTGCTCGCAATAATCAATTTAGAGCTCGGTATAAATAATTTGATGATCTATTTAATTCAATTGAAGATAGCTTTAATTATTTACAATGCTTTTGTATAAGGAATTAATGCGCGCATCAATTCTTTTAAAGAGAGCAACAATTCAATTAAAGAGATCATTAATTCAATACGCAAGATCGTAAATACCGAGTTAGTGGAACTCTCTTGTAAAGAAGTCCGGAAAAGCTTGTCGATCTTGGGCATTTTTTGTTTATTCAAAACATGGCATCGGAAGACGATTTAACCTCCACGTGCTTTCCACAATTAAAAGCATTTTTAGATGAAAGGTGTGTAAAAACGTCTAGATACAGGAAAAATGAACTTCTGAATTTAGCTCGCGAAGCTATATATTTTGACGCAAGCTCTTCTCAGCTTTAGGAATTTCCTGGCTGACAGCAGTGGGAAAAACTCCACCACATTTCCATTAAAATATATCAGTTGTGGATATTTCTGCGTATTATATTTCTTTCTTGAATCATTAACTACAGTCTGCTGCAATGCAATGACAGTACGCCATTGTTAAAATCGGGTGAATCGATCACGACAAAAGTTGCAGAACTGGTATTATTTACCAACATGCCCAAATTCTCGCAAACTCTGAGTCTCGCGAGACTTTGAAAGGGGAAAGTAAAATTTAAAACCAAGACAGAAAAAGTAGTCGCGATCTTACGTATTGTGGATATGTTGAATTGAAGATATCTTTAATTATATTAGTTGCTCTCTCTAAAAGAATTATTACTCTTCAAATGAATTAAAGATATCATTAATTCAATTGAGGAGAGCAATAATTGAATTAATGCGCGGATTAAATCAATTATTGCTCTCATCAAATGAATTAATGCGCGCATCAATTCAATTATTGCTCTCATCAATTGATTTAATGCGCGCATTATATCAATTATTGCTCTCTTCAATTGAATTGTAGCGCGCATCAATTCAATTGTTGATATCATTAATTCATTTGAAGAGATCATTAATTCAATTAAAGCGCGCATCAATTCAGCTGAAGAATTAAGGTCGAGGCTATCTGGTACCGCTTACAGGGTGACGACCACGAATTATCTCATCTTATGTAGGTACGAGTTATCCCTCGTGCCAATTTATAATTCACAATGATTCGTACGAATAATCGTCGTGTGTCAATTCTTTTATACTTATTTCTTGATAGACCAATATTAGGTAAAATAGGTCCTGTTGGAGCTCCATTGTGGTTGGCAAACACATGTATATTTATTATCAATTACGTAGGAAACATGAATACTTTCAATCATATTCAAATCAATCGGTTCTAAAAATGAGAAGCACAACACTGTTAATTATTTAAAACTCAGATTTTCGACACAACCCGCGTCTAAATCAAGAGACATATATTACATAAGCAAGTATCAAAAAACCCTGACAAATATTAATAATCTACATTGTTAACAAGAATGATACACTGTTGCAGTGAATTGAGAAAAATGGTAATTCTATGCATAAACATATAATTTTTTTTAATGCATATTAGGTACCGTGTGTTATAATGGATGTATTAGCATCACACCCTCCCCAAAGTATTAGACTGATATTTCTAAATCATTGATGTACAAATTTCGGGCAGAATATTTTAAAATCTTGATACACCATTAGAACGTCGTAGTATTCATAATTTCACGGAATGTTGTGACAGCACATTGATATAAAATACGCTTAATTACAATTAACAATGTGTACACTTTAAATCAACTTGAAATGTTATTTTCCATAGGGGATATCAAGACTTTTACATATTTGTTGTTTGAAAACTGATATCCCTGTTCTTCAAACAAAGACCACGGAATTTGGACAAATGCAGTTGTCTTGATTGTCTAGCCTGTACATATCATATGGGCGGTAAAAATTCAGGGCGGCGACTTTGATTTCAGAAATGCAATGGTGATTATTTCAAATTTGTAGGAAATTGTGAAATATTTATTAGAACATCATAACTGTCATTAAGAACGGCGTAGTGTCATTTCGTAAATGAAATGAATACATGTAAAATGATATTTTTTGTAAAAGACAACCCGAGGTTTAAGAACAAGTCCTCATTAAGTAAGACGATTTTCTATGCACAAGAATCTGCGTCACGTAGATCTTTATACACAAGAAAATAGCAGCAAAATATAATGACGTTTTTCCAACTTTCCCAGAAGTAAGAGATGGAAGTCACAAACATTGTATAATCACCGGTTTATGACCATAAATGTCAATATTCAGTGGCGTACCTTCCATTGAGGCAACCGAGGCAGCTGCCTCGATAAAAAAAACAATAAAAAAAACCTGTTACGTTGTTAAAATGTCGATAGCTTCGGGGGGGGGGGGGGGGGGGGTGGGGGGGGGGGGCAGCCCCCCAGACCCCCTGCCTCGGTAATATTATAACCCAAGCTACGCCTATGATATTGACTATCTAAAAGCAATCGATTTTGTTTTTAAATCTTGTGCACTTTCAGACATGCAGTACCGATACATATTATATACTCTACTTTTCAATTAATTCCTGATGTCTTCTGTACTTCATTGTCTATAATAGCAGTAGTGTTATTTATTCGTACTAGTTATTTTAATTGAAACTAAAACTGTACAGAACTTCAATTTTATCAATGTATTGAACTTTCTAATTTTCAGTTAATTGATGATAGTAGTTTATAACGTTTAATTTGTCAGATGCGCAAGATATGCTATGGTCTATGTTGCAACATACTATGGGTACCAACTTAAAGCACCTTCCCTCTAACAGGTACCAGATTATAAAGCACTCTCTCTAACTGGTACCAGATTATAAAGCACTCTCCCTCTAACAGGCACCAACTAATAAACACTCTCCCTCTAACAGGTACCAGATTATAAAGCACTCTCCCTCTAACAGGTACCAACTAATAAACACTCTCCCTCTAACAGGTACCAACTTATAAAGCACTCTCCCTCTAACAGGTACCAGATTATAAAGCACTCTCCCTCTAACAGGTACCAACTTATAAGGCAACCTCCCTCTAACAGGTACCAACTAATAAAGCACTCTCCCTCTAACAGGTACCAACTAATAAAGCACTCTCCCTCTAACAGATACCAGATTATAAAGCACTCTCCCTCTAACAGGTACCAACTTATAAGGCAACCTCCCTCTAACAGGTACCAGATTGTAAAGCACTCTCCCTCTAACAGGTACCAACTAATAAAGCACTCTCCCTCTAACAGGTACCAACTTATAAGACACTCTCCCTCTAACAGGTACCAACTAATAAAGCACTCTCCCTCTAACAGGTACCAACTAATAAGGCAACCTCCCTGTAACAGGTACCAACTTATAAAGCACTCTCCCTCTAACAAGTACCAGATTATAAAGCACTCTCCCTCTAACAGGTACCAACTAATAAAGCACTCTCCCTCTAACAGGTACCAACTTATAAGGCAACCTCCCTCTAACAGGTACCAACTAATAAAGCACTCTCCCTCTAACAGGTACCAACTTATAAGACACTCTCCCTCTAACAGGTACCAACTAATAAAGCACTCTCCCTCTAACAAGTACCAACTTATGAGGCAACCTCTCTCTAACAGGTACCAACTAATAAAGCACTCTCCCTCTAACAGGTACCAACTTATAAGACACTCTCCCTCTAACAGGTACCAACTAATAAAGCACTCTCCCTCTAACAGGTACCAACTTATAAGGCAACCTCCCTCTAACAGGTACCAGATTATAAAGCACTCTCCCTCTAACAGGTACCAAATAATAAAGCACTCTCCCTCTAACAGGTACCAACTTATAAGGCACTCTCCCTCTAACAGGTACCAACTAATAAAGCACTCTCCCTCTAACAGGTACAATCTTATAAAGCACTCTCCCTCTAACAGGTACCAACTAATAAAGCACTCTCCCTCTAACAGGTACCAACTTATAAGGCAACCTCCCTCTAACAGGTACCAACTAATAAAGCACTCTCCCTCTAACAGGTACCAACTTATAAAGCACTCTTCCTCTAACAGGTACCAACTAATAAAGCACTCTCCCTCTAACAGGTACCAACTTATAAGACACTCTCCCTCTAACAGGTACCAACTAATAAAGCACTCTCCCTCTAACAGGTACCAACTTATAAGGCAACCTCCCTCTAACAGGTACCAGATTATAAAGCACTCTCCCTCTAACAGGTACAATCCTATAAAGCACTCTCCCTCTAACAGGTACCAGATTATAAGGCACTCTCCCTCTAACAGGTACCAACTTATAAGACACTCTCCCTCTAACAGGTACCAACTAATAAGGCACTCTCCCTCTAACAGGTACCAACTTATAAGGCAACCTCCCTCTAACAGGTACCAGATTATAAAGTACACTACCTCTAACAGGTACCAACTAATAAAGCACTCTCCCTCTAACAGGTACCAATTAATAAAGCACTCTCCCTCTATCAGGTACCAACTTATAAGGCAACCTCCCTCTAACAGGTACCAGATTATAAAGTACACTACCTCTAACAGGTACCAACTAATAAAGCGCTCTCCTTCTAGCAGGTACCAACTTATAAGGCAACCTCCCTCTAACAGGTACCAGATTATAAAGCACTCTCCCTCTAACAGGTACCAACTAATAAAGCACTCTCCCTTTAACAGGTACCAACTAATAAAGCACTCTCCCTCTAACAGGTACCAACTTATAAGCCAACCTCCCTCTAACAGGTACCAACTAATAAAGCACTCTCCCTCTAACAGGTACCAATTTATAAGGCAACCTCCCTGTAACAGGTACCAACTTATAAAGCACTCTCCCTCTAACAGGTACCAACTAATAAAGCGCTCTCCTTCTAGCAGGTACCAACTTATAAGGCAACCTCCCTCTAACAGGTACCAGATTATAGAGCACTCTCCCTCTAACAGGTACCAAATAATAAAGCACTCTCCCTCTAACAGGTACCAATTTATAAGGCAACCTCCCTCTAACAGGTACCAACTAATAAAGCACTCTCCCTCTAACAGGTACCAGATTATAAGGCAACCTCCCTCTAACAGGTACCAGATTATAAATGGAGGATATTTTATAATCTGGTACATGTTGGAGGAAGTGTGCTTTGTAAGTTGGTACCTGTTAGAGGGAGGGTGCTTTATAATCTGGTATCTGTTAGAGGGAAGATGCTTTATGATTTGATGATAAAGCATTTTATCTCAAAGAGGTACCAAGTTATACAGCACCCTAACTCTAACAAGAAGCAGTGTATGCTAGGACTAAAATAATTATAGCTTCTCCCAAAGTAGAACTTCTATTGTCCTTATCAAAAACAATCGTTGTCAATAGTACAGTGTACTTGGGATCAGCTGGACTTGTTACACTACAGAAATCAAGGAACACACTGTTTCCATGTTGTACCTGTTTGGTTGTGAATCCCAGATGATGTTTAACAACTTGTTCAACACCTTGTTTGAAATGAAAAGACTTGTAAAGTTTACAAATTTATTATAGCACAAGTCAATATTGTTTTAGAGTAGCTGATAACAAGTAATAAGTTTTCCAATAAAAATAAATGAGTACAAGCAGAAAAGGTTACATAGGGTGTTTTTCTGATGCCATTTCTAGAATAAAGTGCACCGCCACGGCACATGATACGCCCGTCACATATTGTTAACAGTATAGATTGTACCCATTAAAACATTTTTTTAATATCACCTTAATTAAATGTCACAGTGACCTTAAAGTAGGATGCGACACACCTTCTACCTAAGATGCATTAGTTGACCAATTTTGGTGATTCTAGGTCTAATAGTTTTCAAGTTATGAGCCGGACAAGTTTTTGCCATATATGGCCATATCTTCTTAATGAAAAGTCACAGTGACCTGGTTTTAATGTGCGACACACCTTCTACCCAAGATGTATCTACAGACAAAGTTTGATGATTCTAGGCCTTGTACAGGCTGTCCAGCACCCTTGGACAAAAAATAAGGGCAAATTTTAGGGGTAAAATTTTAAAAAATTAGGGCTAAAATTAGGAATTTTTAACCAAATTGCGGAAGTTTTAATTATTTAAAAGGACTTACCTTGTCAAATTTGACAATAAAGAAACTCACATGACACACAAATAAGATGTAAGTACAGGAAGGGCGTATTCCAGTGTTCCATGGTCTCAGCTATTATTGGCTATAACCTAAAATCTCAACTATTTATTACAAAGTCACAACCAATAAACAAGCTTGACACATGGATCCACAGGTCAACTGCCTTTCACTGCATCAGCATTATCTGAATAAGAACTGCAATCTACGTTAATAACACACATTTTGTATGAATGCATTTTGATTTTTCAAGACTGATAAAAAAGTAGGAATTGACATGAAAAATAAGGGCTTTTTTAGGATTTCCCCTTGAATTTTACATTTTTTTAGGAATTTTAGCATAACTGAAAAAAATTAGGAATTTTAGGGCCGCTGGACAGCCTGCTTGTAGTATTTAAGTTATGGGTCGGACACAAAAAAGCTAACAGACGGACGGACAGACGGATATCTTCTTAATGAAAAGTCACAGTGACCTGGTTTTAATGTGCGACACACCTTCTACCCAAGATGTATCTACAGACAAAGTTTGATGATTCTAGGCCTTGTAGTATTTAAGTTACGGGTCGGACACGAAAAAGCTAACAGACGGACGGACAGACGGATATCTTCTTAATGAAAAGTCACAGTGACCTGGTTTTAATGTGCGACACACCTTCTACCCAAGATGTATCTACAGACAAAGTTTGATGATTCTAGGCCTTGTAGTATTTAAGTTACGGGTCGGACACGAAAAAGCTAACAGACGGACGGACAGACGGATATCTTCTTAATGAAATGTCACAGTGACCTGGTTTTAATGTGCGACACACCTTCTACCCAAGATGTATCTACAGACAAAGTTTGATGATTCTAGGCCTTGTAGTATTTAAGTTACGGGTCGGACACGAAAAAGCTAACAGACGGACGGACATGAACACCATACCATAATACGTCCCGTCTTAAGACGGGCGTATAAAAAGGCTTTAAATAGTATCAGCCATCATCAGGCTGTCACATACTTTCTTTCCATGAATAAAAGCTCCTTAACTTAAAAGTGACAGGAGGCCGGTAGATAGACAACTAGAGCTCTGCGGAAAATATTTCCCCAAAATTGACCATGATCAACAATCTGTAAATATTCTAAAACACCAAAGAAGTTATTTACAAAGACCCTAGCTTCAAAACTGTGAGAGGAGTTAAAAGGTCAAACCGTCATTTATTTAATACATGTATATTTCCTCAAAAACTGACTCGGTTAAACCTGTAATTTTCAACAACAAAAAATTAAACAAAAATCAAAATCATAGGCACATACACATTTTCCATACCCATACAAATACTCTGCAGAATACGGTTCTCAGTTGAATATTGGGAGAAATTTGACAAATCATGTACTTTCTATGTAATGTTTCCTCAAAATACTCAGTTCAAGAATCTGTTATTTTCTCAAACAAGGTTTTCCTATTAAGTGAACCTACAACCTTGACCTTAAAAAACAATAAGCATCTTCCTTTTATGGTGATCAAATGTACCAAGTTGTAAGATTCTGGAGCTTACGGTTCAGTCTGTATCCCATCTTACAAGGTCCGGACAGACAACACCATACCATAATATGTCCAGTCTCTGACGGGCAAGTACCATAATAAGAAAATCTAATGTTATGACCCTAACAAGCTTTCACAAACTATAAAACATGAGGTGTTTGTAAAACATATAAGCCCCCATGGTGCAAAATTGAAAAGGGTTATACACATGCATAATTTGATTGATAGTAGTATCATCAATTCGAAATATTGAGCAAACAATATCTTCCTATGTCAGGAGTGGATTGACCAAGTGACCTAAAAATCAATAGGGGTCATCTACTCCTTATGCTGTACCAGGTTTGGTGTCAATCAAGCAAATAATTCTTAAAACATAAGAGACAATATATTACTATGTCCAGTTTACCCCTTGACTTTTGATGTGACCTCAAATCTACTCCTTGAGATGTACCAGTGTACCAAGTTTGATGTCTGTCAAGCAAAGGGTTCTCAAGATATTGAGCAGGCAGTGTCTTCCTATGTCCAGAGTAGATTAACCCTTGACATTTTGACCTGAAAAACAATTGGGGTCCTCTTCTTTTCATAACCAACCCACATATGAAATATATTACGATCAAGTGAATGGTTCTTAAGATATTAAGCGAACAACATGTGGTCTACCGACCGACCAACAGGTGCAAACCAATATGCCCCTCTTCTTTGAATGGGGGCATAAATATAGTGTTATAACACTAAAAGGCTTCCATACATCTAAAAGTAACATAGGACAAGGCTAACTATAGAAACATTGAGATAGCCTAAACACTTAAACTCTGAAAAAGTAATATCTGATACTACCCTGAACCAAGTAAATTGACTCTGCTAAGGTATTTACATATTATAATGTAAAATCTAAATAGTTCCCTAACTCAATGTTATTTTCATTTCCTACTCTATGTAAAAGATAAGAGGCGAACATGAAATTCATGTGAAAAGTACAAACCTTAGGGTTCTTTAACCTAGCAGAGTGAGTAAATCTGAGTCAGTTCCTTATATAGGGCTGACAAAATCAATGGGATACTAAATATAAATGCTCAATCTGATAACCCAGGATTAAGCCTCTTGGCCAATGAAATTGCAGAAAACAAATTATGTTCAGGAAGACTGGCATAATGGCAGGTATAATGAATTACATAGCACAGTGAAAGGTAAACATGTGAAACATTAAGATATTTCCTTTATAAAATCTTAAATGTAAAGTTTGAAAAGGTTGCATGTATAGTACAATGTATGCCAATGGATTTGAAAATGACCTGAATCAATGCTCTTTCTATTTGGTACAAAACAGATATAGTTATGATTAATCATTATATCATTGGGTAAAGGCAGCAGTCTGCTTCCCTTAAGGATGTATTCTAAACAGTGGATGCAATCAAAATCTCTGCCTCCACAAACATAATATCTTTGAAGTATTGGATGTGTGTGTTCATATTCTGTCCAATCCTGTAACATGAAAAACAAGACAAAATCTTATTGGCTCATCCTAAATTTAGTATCCTATCAATGTTTAACTAGTAAATTGCATTCTTCTATTGTGTTATCGAGTATATAAGCTCAAACACAGTATTTATCAAGTTTCTCTGAATAATTAGAATTTATCCTACCATCTCCTACCATTATCTTTTTCCTTTAAATATTGAATATCTTAGACAGAAAATAAAATCATAAAAACTTTATATACCACACAATGCGAAGTCAATATAAAATTACTGGTAAAGAAAGTTCAACTCTTTGACACAAGTATGATGGAAAATTAAAGATAACGGTGATAATGTTTCGAGGATTGTTTTCATCTCTCAAACAAAATACATGTAGAATTTCAGATTGAAAATAGAAGCAATGTTGACTATTTGAAATGACCATATGGAATTTGTGCACCACAAAGATGAACTTACATAATGGATTTTAGCCTAAACAGCCCAAATTCTTCCAAAACCAATGCACACAGTTCTAAACTACCCTGGATGAAAAAATGAAAGAAAAAAAGATTTATATATATATATGTCTGTTCTTAATGTTTGAATATCTTCACACAAATAAAAGATATAGGTTAACAAAGAGGCCCATGGGCCACATCGCTCACCTGAGTCACCCTGGTCCATTTCTAAAGATTTTCCCTGTATATTCGCATGTAAAACTTTGGTCTCTATTGTGACCCCATCCTACCCCCAGGGGTCATGATTTGTAACAAGAGGCCCATGAGCCACATCGCTCACCTGAGTCACTTTGGCCCATATCTGAAGACTTTCCATATATATATTTCCATGTAAAACCTTAGTCCCTATTATGGCCCAAACTACCCTACACTATGTCAGAAAGCTTTCATGTAAATGTCAATTTCTTTGGCCCAATGGTTCTTGAGAAGAAGATTTTTAAAGCTTTCTCCTATATTTGTATGTAAAACTTTGACCCCCCCCCCCCACTTGTGGCCCCATCCTACCCCCCAGGGGCCATGATTTGAACAAACTTGAATCTGCACTACGTCAGGAAGCTTTCAGGTAAATTTCAGCTCTTCTGGCCCCGTGGTTCTTGAGAAGAAGATTTTTAAATGACCCCACCCTATTTTTTCATTTTTATGATTATCTTTCCTTTGAAAGGGACAAGACCCTTCATTTGAACAAACTTAAAAGCCCTTCACCCAAGGATGCTTTTGGCCATGTTTGGTTGAAATTGGCCCAGTGGTTCTGGAGAAGAAGTCGAAAATGTGAAAAGTTTAACAGACAGACGGACAGACAGACAGACGGACGGACGGACAGACAGACGACGGACAAAAAGTGATCAGAAAAGCTCACTTGAGCTTTCAGCTCAGGTGAGCTACAAACTTGAATCTGCACTAGGTCAGGAATCTTTAATGATAATTTCAGGTCCTCTGGCCCAGTGGTTCTTGAGAAGATTTTTAAATGACCCCACCCTAATTTTGTGATTATCTCCCCTTTGTGCCAAGTTTTGGTTGAAATTGGCTCAGTGGTTCTGGAGAAGAAGATGAACATGTGAAAAGTTTATGCC